>NW_009607811.1:0-5509 GCF_000690535.1 Cariama cristata
CTGCTGTGGGGCAGTGTGAGCTCTTCTTGTGTCGCTAACAAACGGGGGGAGGCAGATAGCCTCTCAATAAACTAAAAAGTCTTTGGAGAGGTGAGGGGAAAGGCTAAGGATGCTCCTGTGGTTTTTCAGAGTTGCCAGAACTCTTAAATACCGAGGGCAGCCTGAGTAGGTAAGATGGTGTTTTTATCATGAGCTACAATAGCAAACGAAAGAGAAGGCTGCCATCGCTACTTCCAACCTGGTCATCGAGGATAGCTAGAAATTTGCTGAATACTCTCTGGGCTGTGAAGTGGTGCAGGAGGTAAGGAAAGATTTGGGCATGGCACTGCAGCGGGTGCCTCCAGGAGGCAAATGAAACAGTGTCGACTGGCTTAATAACGTTAAAATATCTGGAAGGGAATCTGTCATTTTCGCACTACGAACAGGTTGTGGCTGGTAGAGCCCTCGCTGCTGCAGCCTGACTGCTGGGGTGCTTTGCTAGTGCCTGAGTCTGGTCCGCCTGATGAGGGTGACAGAAGGTGATAATGTATTTCAAGGATAATTTGCAAATGATTTGTCAAGACACATATATTAATGCCAATGATACGATAAGCATCAGTACCCCTTCAATACGAGACTCGTCCACACCGGTAGTGTATCTGAGAACCCACTTTTTGAGCTGTGAATCAGTTTGCGTTAACTGTAGTCTAGCGTAAAACCACTGGCAGCTCTCTCAAAAAAACTAGACAAGCAGAGGCAATCGTAGCTGCCCGGGTGCTGGTACAGGGAGCATGGAATTGCATAGAAACATGCGGACTCCTCAGCCTCACTTGGTGTGTCAGCAGTGCACAGGTGCCTGCAAACACAGGGACCTCTTGCAGGAGGAGCCCAGCTTACAAGCAGTGAGGATCTTTCAGGCAACTTGTTCCCTGCAAGCAGCAGGCTGGATGCCATTGTTTTAGAAGGGGGAAAAACAATTAAAAGGATCTGGTGGTGAATGCTTGGTCTCTGTTGCCAAATTAAATTTGTATTGTAAGGAGCTGGTTGTGTATGTAACACTTGAGGTAGCTGCTGAGTGGGCATATCAGCAACACGGAAATAGGTATGTACCATTGGTGTCTGCTGGCTGGAAGCAGAAAGCTCAGGTCAGTGTTATTTGTGACTTTATTGTTCCCCAAATTTCAATTTAACTTAATTGATGGAGATGGTTGGTTTTGGAGTATGATGGAGGGAGTTGTCTCCAGAGCTCCGTGGGAGCAGTGAAGAGGCTTTGTGGTAGACATGGTGCCTCCTTTTCCAGAGAAAAGGCACAGTATTTGGCTTCACATGCTTGGGAAGGGTTAAACAGAGAGAGTGTTGAACACCCCATGCTGAAGTACATATAATGCATACATGTGTTATCAGAACTAAAGGTGTGAAAACCAACTCTCAGTTGCCACAAGACAGCATTGTAAAGGGCTCCGAATTGCTCTTTTTGACAGTCTTTGATATAGTGGAGTTAATACTGATAACTCGTCTTTCCTGAAAAGCATTTCTATCTCCATTTCATTGTTGGCTATTAGATTTAATTTTATTTTCATATAGTTCCACAAATGAGAGGCTAAGGAGAGCATATTTAAAGGGAAAAAAAAGTGTCACTGCCATAGATAAATTGAAAAGGAAGAAAGTATTTTCACCTGTTAGTACTCTGAGCATTTCCATCAGTGCCTCATATTGCGCAGAAACAACAGTAGCAAAGCATTCCCTGAAGAAGGACGAGCAGAGGACAGGGGATTGCTGTTCCTGTCAGCCCTTGGTTTATAGTTATGGGTATTAGTTCCACTCTTATCACAGTTCAAGCTACTGCTGCAATCTTCTTTTCTCTGCCCCTGATGCTTCCACCTACCTCATATATAGGCCCCCGAAAGGCAGTGGAAGAGGAGTACCTGTCCATTTTGTCTACCTTGGATGTCTTTAATAAGGTAGCTGGGCTGTCTCCAGAAAGTCAGGGTTTTAAGGTAGTTAGGGATGTGGAGTCTTCACTTCAGGGCAGCAGGGACTGTGTTGGCAAATGGGAAGTAAGAAAACTTTTTGCAGTGCTTAGGTCTCTGGATCTTGGAGGCACTGGCTTTTGTATTACCCCTCTGTTACGGTTATTATTATTCTAGCTCGCTCTACCAGGAACACTTACTTCTCCAGCCAGGAGCAGAAATGTTTCATCTCTGGCCAGGAGCAAGGGCAATGAGGCCAGGCATCTCTGAGCCGCCCCTGGTGCCGGCACTGCGAAAGGCAGCAGCCGCTGGCTGGTTTTTACTATTTTTCCCTCCCTTAGCTGTAACTAACTGGTGCCCGATTCGGCAACATCCCCGAGAGCGATGCTGCCGCTGCGGTCCTGCATAGCTGGGGCAAAATGTTGCTGCTCGGGCATCACAGCTAATGAGATCGGAGGGAAACATAGGGAGGTGATAGGCACTTTTAAAACAGATAGAGCAAAGTAGTATAAGGTAATGTTTCCTTTGTGCTAAACGAAGAGCAGGGATGAAAGGGACAGGCATAGCAGAAGCAGGGCCATGTTTGATGTTTGGTTTGAGGGGCTGGAGAAGAATGATGGCTAGCAGAAGGCATCAGGAGCATAAAATATTTACTGTCTACAAAGAGAGTAAAAGGAACTGCCTCTATTTTTTCGAATCTCTTTAAAATCAAGATTACAGTAATTTGTGTACATGTAAATCCACCCATCAAATAAACTCCCTTCACCTCCTTTAAAACTCCTGTTCCTTGAACAGAAGTCCAAGGATAAGCTGCTCATCAGCAGTGCCCATCATGTTCACGTGTGGCTGATCAGGAGATCTAACGATAGAGCAGGCTGGTATTTTGAACATAGACTAGCCCATCTCCTGCCCACTTGCGAGGTCCCCTCTCTTCAGGGGGCTGGCTACTGGGCAGAAGTCAGACCTTTCCCCTTTGCCGAGGCTGGGGGGCCAGGGCCCGTGCCGGGAGTGCTGCTCTCCCTCGGCACGGCTGGTGCTGCTCTGTCCTGGCAGCCTTAGAGAAGTGCCCTTGGCTGCCTGGGAGTGGCAGGGTGTGGTACTCGCACATCATTTACCATCCTGTGTTATTAAAAAGTTTATTAATTTCTTTAATTTTACAAACTGCAATTTGTGAGTTACCCATTTGAAAATTTTGCTACTTGTTGCATACCCTTGAAAAGGGGAGTTCCTCAATTCTTTTCTTCTTCCACTGAAACCAGTCTTTAAGGGCCATGGGGAGACCTGGGTACTCTCGCTTCTGCCTGCAGAGCCCAATTGATATAAAAATTGTGCAATAAGGAGATTTTCAGCTTTCTCCATGCAGGTTATATGCGTGTTGTCTGTTTGTCAGGACAGAAAATCACAGCTCTTGATGACCATGTTTAATCCTGCATGTGGTGGAAACACAGTGTATAATAGGTTTGCCCTGTTACTGCAAGAAAAAGTTTGTGCATTTGGAGTATGAACTGTGTTAGGGGTGGCACTGGTTGCAATACAGCAGCACCAGTACTTCTTTTGTTAGTGTTACTGGTCTGCCTCCCATCCTCAAAGGCAACTGCCCCTTCTGATACTAGATTGATGTTCTTGCCTTGTATCAGCAGCTAGTGGAGAGGACCATGTATTCTCATGGGTCAGATTTACCCAGTGCTAGCTGACCAGTGTATTTTCTTGCCTAAGGTTTGAAATCCCTCCCAGAGAGAGAATTCTGTGCAACAATGCTGCATGGCATTTCTCAGAGAATCGGACAATAAGTGTATAGATCTCAGGGGGAAAACGCATCCTTGAGAATATCAGTTTCTGTTGCAAACTTCAGTGGCGCAGCAGAAATTCCACATCTTCCTTGTTTATTGCAGGAGCTTGGAATTGCCCTCAGTTGTGCTACTCTTGCTGTCTCTGTGTTTCCCAGCTTGAGTATTTTCTGCTGCTCTTCAATCATTGGCACCAAAACGGGACATTAGTTTTTCTTGACAGAGTGCTTGCCAGCCTCTTTGTAAGTAAGCCTGCCTGCTATGCCTTTCCTCCTTCTTTCCCTGGCCTTCTTTCCTGAACCTCTTCCACTGCCTCCTGCCCCTCAGCCCTGCTCCCCCACAGCTCTGTCTGTTCTTAACTCCCAAACTCAAATCTTCCTGTAGCTGCCTGTCAGGGTTGCATTTTGGACCTTTTACTTTATATCCATCTGTTGTCTTCCCTCAGACTGTGCCAGCTCAGGCAGTAAGAGCAAGCTAACAGAATCATAGAACTACAGAATGGTTTGGGTTGGAAGGGACCTTTAAAGGTCATCTCGTTCCAACCTCCTTGCAATGAGCAGGGACATCTTCAACTCGATCAGGTTTCTCGGAGCCCCAACCAAGCTGGCCTTGAATATTTCCAGGGATGAAGCATCTATCACCTTTCTGGGAAACTTGTGTCAGGGTTTCACCACCCGCATTGTAAAAAATTTCTTCCTAATATCTAGTCTAAATCTTCCCTCTTTCAGTTTAAAGCCATTGCCCCTTGTCCTATCACTCCATGCCCTTGTCAAAAGCCCCTCCCCAGCTCTCTTGTAGCCCCCCTTTAGGTACTGGCAGGCTGCTCTAAGGTCTGCCCGGAGCCTTCTCTTCTCCAGGCTGAACAACCCCAACTCTCTCAGCCTGTCCTCACAGCAGAGGTGCTCCAGCCCTCGGATCGTCTTCATGGCCTCCTCTGGACCTGCTCCAACAGGTCCATGTCCTTGTACTGATCCAGACTGTTAGTGTTGATGCACCTTGTTCTGGGATGTGTTAGAGGGGCACCAGAGTTGCTGGGAACAATGTCTTAAGCTATTCCTCCTTTTACAGTACCACTTAACCTCTGAACATACTGAAACCTCTGCAGCAAGCCGTGGATGATAAAAAAGTTGAAAATCGGTCACATGAATTTGTGTGGAACAATGCAGCATTTGCATTTATTTCCATTTCTTAGCTGAAGCAACTGTGAAACTATCAGCAGCCTACAGTAGTTCAGAAACGCGGCAGTTCATCCTGGTACAGGATTTGAGCAGGACCTCCACAGTGCAGCTGCTGTTCTAAAGGTGGGAATTAAAAATGAACACGGAGAAGAGAACCGGACCGCTACCAGCGGCTTCTGCCATAGCCCCCTGTGGGACTCGGTTAAAAACACATAGCTCCTGAGACAGCGTGTGTCACAGGGCTCCCTCATCACTCCAGCCGCTGTGGTGAGAGGTTTCCAGTTGTGTTTGGTTCAGCTGAAACGTGCAGCTCCCTGAGGAGTTTGCTGTGACTCTGTACCAGAGTATTAAAGAGCAAGAAGGAGAGAGGACGAGGCAATGGTCCCCAAGGACTGCAGTGGCTGAGTTTGCAAAGCCAATAGCTGCAGTCAGAGAATCCTGACCTTTGCATTAGTCACTATTGAATGTATCCTCGATATTTATTTCAGGCTCACCGCACAGAAAATAGCCTGCTTTGTTCAGCAGATCTACAGCCTGTTCAGTTTAGCTGCATTGGCACACCAGGCGCGGTAAAGCTCTTTCCATGCACTCTCAC
>NW_009607811.1:5540-19748 GCF_000690535.1 Cariama cristata
CTTTTAGAAGTCATTTAATATTGCTGTGGACGTAACGTGATGTTCTGTCACTATTTTAGGCTGGATGTGGTCTGAGTTCATTAGCTGAAGTTTGCAAATGTCATTTTTCTCTTTTGTGATCTTCAATTATAATTACTCTTTTTCTTAAACTTTCTTTTGTATATTTTGGTTGTTGGTTTGATTTTTTTTTTAAGAAATAACTGTACAGACTTTTAGAAGAGATTATTTTCATGTAGATTTAGGTGGTTTTTGTGGAGAAGGGGCTTATAAGTAGTTCTGATTAGGAATCTAAAATAGTCTTTCTGTCGAACCCTAAAAAGTTACAAGAATGCCACAAAAGATTCTTAACAGAATTGCAGCTGTTGGGCTATGCATTTTTCATATGAAGTGTCAATGATACTGTGATTTCATCCCTAAATTCTGGAAAATTTCCAGCAGGAGCAAACCTGAGTTACTTTGAACACTTTAGCACACTGTAGCTTGCCAAAACCCAGAAACAGATGAACAGCAAATGCTTCTAGAAGAAGCATTGAGGACATGAAAAGCTTTCCTTTGCTCAGGAGAACTGCCACCCTCGCTGTGCTTTGGTAACTATGCCTTTCTCCCTAACTCATGCTTTGGTAATAGGGAGAAAATAATTAAATACTTGCTGTGCCAAAAAGTGGATCTGTCCTATAGCACCTTCAGTATAAATCAGATGTTTCTGCCTAGAAATTTCGCTTTTAAAACTCAGCTTGACTATAGTTATTCCCCATTTGAACTGATAAATGCAGAAAGCTCTAATTCTTTATCAGCTTACCAAGGAGCAAAGTTATTAAAAAAAGAAATAGAAGGAGAAAGGGCTGCTCAGTAGTGCCCAAAGGAGAGGGAGAAAACCATCCCAAGTGCAGATGGGTTGCACAGCGGGTGCGCGACTCTGTCAGTGCCCGGCTGTTCCAGAGTCCCGTACCAGGAGAGAGCCTGTGCTCCCTTCTTGGGGGAGGGCTGGGGTGACCGCGTGAAGATCTGCTCCTAATGCCTAAATGTCAGTGCTTACGCTGCCCACCGAAGCATGACATTTTATATCAGCGATCAAAAAAATGAGCTGATACGAAATATTTCATTTTGGACATTATTCCTGCAAATATGCAGCTCTTTTTTTTTAAAATCTTGTTAAATTCCTGGCTTAAGCAATGCTGTGTGGCAGGGGGGCCCATGGGTTAACTAGCTGTTACACAAGTATTTCCTTTTATTGATTTTTCTCTTTTATTCAGTAACTCTTGTTCTGGAGTTACAGACACATGGTTCAGGAGTACTTCTTTTTTTTTCCCCTTTGAGTTATTCTTTAAACTATGATGCTTGCCATGTGCCCTTTTATTCACCTCTATACAAAACATTGCTTATCTTTTAAATATCTTCTTTGGGGATGTGCTTCCATAGTCCCAATCATTACTGTCTCCAGTATGCGAACCTTATCTCGTTTTGCAATGACTATTTCAAAGGCTGCTGGCTAGCCCAGCTTTTAACCAAAGCAAGGTATGGCCATTGATTATTATGGTATTAAAAATAATAATTTGTAAAAATAGTAAGTAATTTATTATTTTTCATACCACTGCCCTTGGAAAAAGTGATACGCAAAAGGATTTTAAGCAAAGGTTAAGCTAAAGTAGTGATTGAGGTGTTTGTGTCAAGGGCAGCTCTCCGTCCTGTGTCATTGGATTTAGAGCACCTCAAGGCAGGTGAGCAGTTCAGATTGTAACCTTTGGTGTGCAGTAGTTTGTAGGTATGAGTGTTGAATGTTAAGAGCCATGAGGTTGGTTAGCTGCCTTTCACATTCCTCACTCTCTTTCATATTGGCAGAATAAAATAACTACTCGGATACTGTCAGGTTTTGCTGCTTCACTGCTTGTACTTTTTCCCAGAACTGCTGTGCTGAGCCTGTGTTAGGTCATCTTGGGGCACTTGAATGTTGCCACGATGAAAAATGGTTATTAGTACCATTTTTTAATTTATGATAGTAACTTAGGGTTGTCTACACCTTTCTGGGGAGTAATGGTTTAAATATATGCATGTGATAATTAGTGATACCCAGTGTTCCAAAGGTAGTGAGGGAGGCAATTTTGACCCTCTGCTCCTTTACTGACATACCTGCTCCAGTCTGCTATGAAAAATTTCGCTGTCCAGCTTTTTCCTCTACCCAGGGCCTTCTCTGTGCTCACCCATAACATCAGTTCCTCCCCCTTCAGCCTCACCTTCCTTCACGTTCACCCCATCCCAGGCTGAGGAAGGGCAGAGCTGCGGTAGTCTCCCTCTCCCCTTAGCAGGTGTGCCAGGGTGCGGTTACCCCACGGCCCTCCTCTGCCTTCCCAAAGCGTTTTGAGGATTTGGGAGGGCGAGAAAGGGAGGAAGAGCAGAGCAAGAGGAGGTAACGAGTCAGGATTGCTCATGGGAGGAAGGGTTAGTGGAGCTTTCTGTTGGCTTTTCCTACTTCCCTGTCTTCTCGGGTGAGACTGATGTGTGGAGTCGTTAGGGGACTGCTGCCCGAGCGCGGCTCACACCGGCTGCCTCCGTTCGAGGGACCTGGCCGGCAAAGCAGGCGGCTCGTTAGGAGGGACGTTCCCACCGGCAGGACTGATGTTCATGTGAGGCCAGAGGCTTTTCTGCAACACTTCAAGACTGGCTCCAGACCCAGCCAAGAAATGCGAGTAGGCAAGATGGGTTTCTTTGCAGCTGGTTGTGCGTATATTTGTGGTTTTTTTTAAGCACTCCATCCTGAATTGCCAGAAAAAATAGTAATAATATAAAGAAATCACTACAGAGACCTTCTTTTGGAATAAGCCCAGATGGAATGAATATTCTGTCTTTTGATTCAGATCCAACCTACCAAAATTCGAGTGTATTCACTAGTACAAAGCTATTTATCTTGCACTCGGGGATGCAAGTGTAAAATAAGGTCTTTGACATAAGTAATGAGAGCAGGCTGTTCTCTGGGTACTCCTGAACCGTTTCCATTTGTCCTCTGGACATCTATAGAAAAGGCTTTTCCCCTCTATCTTTTGCAACAGTTCTCGTGGGTGACTTGCTGTTTTCTACCATGTGCCTCAATCCTTGTTGCAGGGAAGCAGTGTGGGGGGAAAACGACCAGTATCGTCCTGGCTCAGCCTGGCAAATTACTGGAATATTTTTCCATTTTTGCCTGTAAGGCTGGCAGATTGACCGCTGAAATGTGTCGCTTCACTTGCAGCATTCCAGTTGTTACAGGTTTTTAGACTCTGTATTAAAAAGTAATTACATAGAAACTTTTACATGATTAATCCCTCCCGCCTAGATAGTTAAGTCTTGTGGATTTAAAAACAATGCACAGATTTTTATTTTTCCTCTTTTTCTTCCAAACTTTTGACAGATAGGGAAAGCAAAGTTCCACAAGTCACAGCACTGGGGTTACTGCAATAATGTTGCTATGCTGGTTGGAGAAGATAAACCTGGAATAGGAGGTGAACCATTACTTGGTCAGAAGCTGAGACCTAAATACAGCGTGTTTCCTGAAGGGATGGGCAGCGATGCTCCTGCTTGGGTGGCCTTTGACAAGCAGGTATGTAGAAATCTGAATCTGTATGGGTTTTTTTATGAATAGCTACAGTAACACAAAAACAGTATAAAGGTGAAATTCAGTTAGTGAGATATTTCAGAAGATTATTTTGTGTGTGCAAAAAAAGCCCCTAGGTAGACAAAAAGAGTGGTAACATCTATTTTTCCATGATATTGGTATATTGAACAATTAATATAAACATGTATCGTGCCATACAGCAACATATAAAAATCTTTCTGTATTGGGGTACATATCCTGCAGGATATAATAAAAATAAGGTAGTGGTTGACATATTTCTTCTGAGTGAAAATGGTGACAGTAAAGGAATTATTTGGCAACCTGGTAAAAATGAATGTAAGGTAGGCCCCAGTCCAGGAGAAAATCTGCACAGGCACTCAGGAGCCATTAACCTTAGTGGAGCGCTACAGGCTTGGAATTCACTTCTGCTGTCATGTTTGCTTGCTCAAAGTCCTGTTGACTTTTGTGTGATCTGTTCATGTGTAATATAGGTAGATTGTGTCCGTTAAAGACACAGGAATTTAAAATCAATATTTTTTTATTTTGCAAGAATGTAGTGACACCTTTAAAGTTAAAGAGTTATCAAATAACTGTAATCTGTGATGATACGAACTTGTGGCACACTGTCATTACTTTCCATGTTTAAATTTACATTAAAGTCTACTTAGCAATGTATTATTTCTAAAGCAAAAAGCCTACAATCAGGGAAGGAAGATTATCCAGAAAAAGAAACCATTCAGCAGATCGCAGAAATGTTGCATGACTAAATGATTATGGTATTTAAATATTGGGAAGAATGGCTAATCTCATAATTTTTGCTTTAAAAGAAAAGACATGCAGGTAATTGCAGTACAATTACGCATTCATCTCTTTGGCAGACCAGAACTACTACAAGAAAATATAAGGCTTGAACAGATACACATGACTTCAGTTAGCATCGCCTCTGAAATCCCTCGTGTTGCTCACATAGTTTTAAGCAATGTGCTCAGGTATGAATTGGTCTAATGTGCCAAAGTGCTACGGCTTCAACCAGTCCTGCACTTGCTTTATCTACACCCCCCTTTCAAGGAGGAGGTATGCATTGGCTTCTCAAGGCCAAAGGCAAGTTCGCAGGACTTGGACCCAAGTTTATAAATAAAGGGGTTAGGTAGGAGGCAGTGGGGACCTGCCACTGAGCATCAGGCACTGAACTTGGCTGGTGAGATGAGCTAGCTGGTCTTTTGACGTTCCTTTTCTATTTGGGGTATTCCTCCACAGGGCAATAGAGGACAGGAGTTTGCAGGTTTGGAATCTGGCCCTTGGAGGGCTCATGTGTTTGTATTAATTGCAGACTGTTAAAGGGTACTACCCAACTAATTTAGCTTCCCCAGTTAAAAGCCTAGAATGCAGCTATATCTTCCAGTACTGCCATTTGTGGCTCAGCAGAATGGACTACATGAAAAAAGGTTTGAGTAGGTGTTTATCTCTTTAAACGTTGTTTGCTTTCTTAACATTTTACTTTGGTTTCTAACTTTCAGCAGTACCACAGTAACTGGAGGAAGGACAGGAGTAAAACTTCATTATTAAGTAGGCTGAGAAATAGTTTTTGCAATTTCATGTGCCTAATAGGAAGCAGGTGTAAATCTAATTTCTTCTTCAATTAAGTACACACACAAGGCCTTCTGGGCTTGAAATGATGTTTATAATTTGACTGCCACAGGTGCCAGGGAAACCTTGTGCCAACTTTACAAAATGCCACAGAGTTTATTCAATATTTGTTACTTTTGGTTTTCATAGGTAACATTTAATTTTTTTAAAGAGTGGGATGGGAACTTTGCCCACAGCAATGCACTACAGATGAAGCATGAGTTAGGAAGTGTTACATTTCGCATATTTTTAAAACTAATTTTGCTTTAAAATGACAAATAAGTAATCTTTTTTTGTGCCTTCCCCTCCTCACCCTTCCTAAATCATCTGTTTTGATCTGCAAAATTGCAGTTGGTTGCTGCATATATTTCAGTCATACACCATAGCACGTTGATAAGAGTATAAAGAGTATAAAATTTAAGTGCAAAACTCCTCAAATGGAGTAAGCCAGGACATAGGTGCATGCTCAGTGAAAGAAATAAATACAGTGTTTTTAGGACCTGATTGTGCTTGGAGATCTAGGCAAAGAGACCATTTTGCCTGGCTGGTGTCTCACAAGACAACAATTTTCGGGAAAGATCACTGATAAAATTAAGAACAATTAGTAATCAAATAGGGCACTTGAACATGTTTATCAAACAACTGTACTCTAGTGGAACTAGCAGAATAGGGAGAAGAGGGTACAGCACCTAAGGAAGTTTCCAATGGTTGCATGGCTTTATCAGCAGCTGGGCAAGGAATGATATTCAGCTCGTTGTCAGGTGAACCCCAGGATATTTGGACTGGGATATAGTGGTTCCACCATAGTGCCTTTTAAGTCCCCTGGAGCATTCAAGAGATTTATGCAGGGCTCCTGGTTGTTCCAGAATAGTAGGTGGTGACCAGGAAAGATACCTTGGTCACCAAAAATGTCACTATACACCAATGTTTAGACAAATGGAAGGAAGAAGAGATGTTAAAGGATGACAGAGTTTGTGTTGGCTCTGTACGTCAGATGTTTTATCCAGTGTTTTTGTGTTTGATACATGAAACAGTGAAATCCACAGTTAAAAATTACATGTCACCAGAATGATTGTTTAATTTGTTTTCAACTGTTTGATCTGTAGGTTGTTCAGAAACTTACATGTTGTACTACTTAAACCATAACTGATAGTGTCTAGATTCTTCTGTGTGAAGATTTAATGCCATCAGGTTTAACAAGTAATAGTTATGTCATTTGATTATAACTTAAATTTTATTTCTCTAATGGTGGCAGGTCACAGTGCAGGAGAGTTGATGCCAAAAATGTGTCTGTCATATTGTTTGATGCATGCTGAAAATCAGTGGGATCTTAGCCTTTGAAGTAGTTTGTGGAAACAGTTTTCCTCATCTTGCACTTAACCTCCCTGAGAGAAGAGAGAGTGGCCTATCAAGGAGTCTGACTAGGACACAGGGCGGCTGTTCTTCTGTGCTCCTGAGCAAGCCGTTAGCTCTCTCACCCCAGATGTAGAAAAAGAGGTTGTGTTTGTCTGTTAGAGTGTTTTAAAATCTCTGTCATTAGTATTCATGGAAGTACTTTGAGGTTCTCAAAGGCACGTCCTAAAAGAATACAGACCATTAACCGCTCTGTTCTGTCATATAGGGATCTTGGCCAGCTTATACATTTCAAACGTTTTCAAGCCATGGTCTGCCAGATGCTCACTGAAACATAGGGAAAAGCTAAGTTGTCTTTTTTCCCAATGTTTCACTTTGTCTAATGAATCAACTAATTTTCCACAATGATTCTATTAAATAAAGTATGAATAAGCACTGATTTGACCCACATATGTTGGAGGGGCAGGATGGAAACCTGTTTTAATTAATGCCTTCCTGCATATACTTACCACAGCAAGCATCCTGGTAGATAACACACTACTAATAGATACTTCTTGCACGTTCCCTTAAAATTGGTTTTGGTGATTAAAGACCGTAAATGATACCAAGAAGAGCAAAACTTGTGTAATGTTTTGCCAAGTTTGAGCTGGGGTCTCCAGACGTAAAGGCCACTGTAGTAAACCACTGAGCACGTCACCTATGAAGGTTTTTTTTTGTTGCATTGTTGCTATTGAAAGAGACCATGAAGACCAGTTGGTATAATCTCTGAGATTTCCCCACTTGCTGAATTGCAGAACCAGGTAAGTTTTGAAATGCCAATATTGCACAGCTCTAAACAACTGAAAAACGTAATTTCTGATAGTCTTTAGGACCATTCATTAGACAGGTTGCAGGATCTGTTTAAAAAGAACTTTCCTTTCCACTTCCCTCAATGGTAAAGTCATTAATGTCATAATGCACTTTATTTTCCAGCAATTCATTGAATAGCAGTCTAAAATTCGCTTCAGGACTGAGGTAACTCACTGTGTTATCAAAAGTGCTTTGTTCAGAAGATTTTTTTCCAAGCAGCCTGCTGATAGTTTTATATTTGATTTATTTCTTTACTTTAGAGTTCCATCTCTGCTTAGATGTTGTGATAATAAAAATGCCAAGCAAAGAATTTTAAATTTATGTGATTTAATGTGGATTTCTGTTCTTACGTTTCTGAGAAATAAATCTACCTCCTGAAATCCATACATTTAGTTACTCACAATCTATACAAGTTTATTTTATTGACATATTTTGCAAAAGCATTGGAGATTTTGCTGCTTTATACTTATTTATTGTTTTTAATAGGTATTGTCTTTTGATGCCTATTTTGAGGAAGAAGTACCTGACAAAAACCAAGAGCTATATAGAATCAGACATTGTAAAATATACTTCTACCTTGAAGATGATACAATTCAAGTGGTTGAACCTCAAGTGAAAAATAGTGGCATAACTCAAGGTATCTATTTTTAATAGCACTCTTTTTTTTTTTTTTTTTTTTCCCCTCTTTTTGTCTTGCTTCAGTACAGTCTTGGTCCATTCCAAAGGATATGTAATATGACTTCTTAGAGTAAAAATGGGATGTAAGTGAACAGCTATAATTGCCTTTTCTTGTTACAGATCATAATGTGAACTTTTTCATTATCTTAGTTTCTGAAGATGTAGGTTTTATAAGGCAGAATTCCCTCCCATACTCAAACATACAATTTTTTTTCCCTAATGTAGTTGTTTGAAATCATATGATGGTAGGACTTTTTTCAGTGTTGTGTCACTTCTGCAAAAGCAATTTGTGTTCGAGATCTCCATTCCTGAGCCTGGCTCCTCCTATCTTGGTACTGACAATAAGTTCTCTAGTGGCGGCTCTCTAATTGTTCATTAGCTGCTGCAGTATCTCTGCTGTTGCTGAAGGAGAGCGCTTTTCGTCCCTCTGGCTGTTGGTTCTTTTATGATTAAAGTGCCCTTGGCACAGTAATTTTTCCTTGATGCCTCTAAGTTAAGAAGCTGCCTTGCCTCAGTGTCACACCATTGCACTTGGGCCAGCCTGAGGACTTTTGGAGGAGGGTTTACTGAGCTGATTTACTGGAGTATTAGTGGACTTGGTTTACACTAAGAAAATGTGATCTAGCAGTCAACATCCTGTTGCAGAAGGGGAGCACAGCTGCTGCTTCTTGGTGTTTATGGGTCACTGCCAGAATTTAAAAAGTTTTCAAGGGATGTAGTCCAGATAAGCAGGATGTCTTGAGATGACTGCGCCTCCCAATCCCCAAAGATATTTGGTACATTCTGGTGGATCTTAGCACAGCAATTTTCAAAAATAAGTTAACCATTGAACTACCATATTCTTTTCCAAGATGAGCAGATGCTATAAATTTCTCTGTCTGCAGAGTAGGATAATATTTAAAGGCATCATTACTGTTAGACCTGGGATAAAATTACCTGTGAATCTTTTCTTAAGCCAGTTCGTCAGGCCCTGCTCTCCTTGTGTTGAGTAGTTCTTGCCAGAAATCTTGTTGGCTTTTCAGCAGAAACTGATTTTGAATTCAGAGAAACCTCGTCCTACTCCTACCTGGGCAAACGCTTTTTCAAGACCTGAAGAAAAGCATGTTGGATTTCTTCTGGGAACTTACAAGTCACTTACCCCCTCCCTGCACTCATATGCGTAAGGTGGGAGACATCATTGGGTTTAGGTTTTCTTTGACTTGTGTGTCACAGCAGTGGGAGTGGCTATTTTGGGATATTTTGGCTTAGAGAACAGATGACTATCAACAAAGGAAGTATAGTTAATCTGAGAGGCAGAGGCGATGACTTTGAGAGGGAAGGTGGAAGCCAGGTTCATTACAGCAGTATAAAGCAAATTCAAAGCCGATTCCTTTGAATCTAGATATGGGAATGAGTCATTTTCATTGTCTTTGCAGTATGGGTTGTGCAGGCTGTCCTTTCAGGCCTCATGTTCCTGGCAGTCTAGCCATGTTCCTGTGGTGATAAGAAGGCTACATTTTCCCCCCTATTTCCTTGGTTGTATCTTGTGTTAATGGTTATTGGAGTCACCTTTGGTACTGGATCTAAAATTAACTCAATAGTGTTAAAGAGAAACAAGAATTCTCTCAGTCTTGCATACAAGGATGTTTCGAAGGGCTCTATGACTTTGTATGAGTATTTTATGTGGGATAAATGCGAATACACAACATAGTAAACTGATGGATTAAAAAACATTCCAGGATCTCAAAAGTGCACTTAATTTATTTGTTGCTGGTACCTGGGCTGATAAGGAAGCTCTGTATGTTGATTGTGTTTAGGAAGGAAGAGATACTGTAGATTAAAAGGCCCAAGGACTATTTGGGATGTGTTTAGGCTTCCGAGTTGACTAGAAGATCTGGGACCTATACTTTATCATAAACATCTACATAAATACTCTTATTATCCTAGAGATTAATGTGATGTAGAGGGAAAAAGGTGGTGGAGATGCCTATCAGAGGATTCTTTACTCACATGCACAGGGGCATTGACTTCATGCTCCATAACTGAAGAACAACCACAAAGTTGTTATGTTAAAGGCACTAAATATATGCAAAAGCAATGTTTCTTAAAAAGAAATCCCAAACCATTAACTGCTAGTCTTATTCCATTTTCAATCAAAAATTAGACTGTTGCCTCTTTTATTATAATTATATATCTCTTATATTATTCAAATTCCCTGTCCTGACTGGGAATTTGTAAGCCTGAGAGCAACAAAAGTGTAACTGTCTGCATTGTGAGGCTGGTAAACTGAAGCAAGAGGGAATGAAAATATTGCCTATGATCATGCAGAAAAGTTTGTAACAGGATGAGGAAGCGAAGTGAACTGAAGTTCAAGGTCTTAACCATAATGCTGTCCTCTGCACATCTGCTGAAATACAACATTTCAGTTAATTAAAGTGCCAGGGGTTTGTAGAGGAGAGTTCAACTGTAGGAGAGCTTGGGCTGTCAAAAGGCAAACTGCAGTGAACAAAAGAGCACAGATGTGGAGATGTGGGTGAAGAAGGAAGTGGGGGAACATCAGGAGCTGGATAGGTTCAGTCTGTGTGAACAGTTGGGGAGTTGCAGTGGCAGGAAGGGGTTGTGTAGAGGAGGAACAGCAAAAAATGGGTGGAAAAAGTGGAATTGAACTGTTGAAGGCAGAAGGTGGTGGTGACCTTAACTTGGATGTTTGCCCTGGCAGAAATGATGTAAAAGAGACAGTTGAAATGGCTCCTCTCAGGAGTCTTCTTGAAGAGTAGACATAGCCGTAGTGGGGTAGATTAAAGGCGGATCTTCTTAGCTTGACTGGTTAATGCCTTGAGGCCATGGGATTACTAGTGCTTGTGCTATAACCCACAAATGAGAGCTTGATGGTCTGAATGGGTGTCCCTAGGCATGGTGGGATCAGAGAAGTGTAGTTTCCCACTGTACTCTCCACTGTGGGTAGTACCTGTGGATTGCAGAAGAAAACTTGGAGAGGCTTATGGACTGCAGGAAGATTTGGTGAAGGAACAGCTGTCAAAGAAGTTAGAAGAATTTCTAATTTCAATTTTGATTTTATAAAACTAAAACAAATTGTCTTTGGGGGGGGAAAAAAAAAAGCCAGAAAATATGCTTTTACCATTGATCAAAATCTGAGTGACAAAGTAAATGATCTGTGGGAAATGTATTTCAGTGACTTTAAAAAATGCTTGACGGAATTGGCTGCTGTACTTGGACATGAATTTGGACAGATAAGGTTGCTACTAAATAACTGAAATTTAAACTTTATTTAATTTTGGAAACAGCTTTGTTATAGTTTGAACTTTGGAAAATATTAGAAGCATTAGAAGAAATCCATACAAACAGAGAAATTCAATGCAAAACACAAAGGAACGCAGAGGCCAACCTGAACTTGAGAAACCAGAATCAAAACAAAAAATACCAGGACAATCACAAGTGCATAAGAACTAACTAAAGATAAGGGAGTACAGAGTGAAGAGAAGGACAGTAAACTTCAACGTAACAAACTCCACTATGTTTTTCCAGAGTCAGATTACTAATTATTCTCCCCATATAAAAAGAATTTCATATAAAAAGAAATTCTCCCACAGAGAGCCAGGCTAGATATGGCAGTGCAAGTGTTTTGTAGATCTAATTCCCAGTTAACAGAACTGTGGCTGGCTGATACTGTCTTATCAAAAGGTCATTTATGTCCCATGGGCTTGACTGTAGCTTCCAGTGCAATCCAGGCCGTGCAAGCCGGAGCAGAGTGGAGCAGCTGGCTGGTTTCCCCAAGGTCAGCCGGCTGAAAAAGAGAGTGGAGCTGCCTGCTGGCTGGGTTCCCAAGGCCGACTGGCTGAAGAGGAAAGTTCAAGCAGGAAAGTGAAGTTGCAGTCAGCTGCTCCAATATAACCCATTATCTAAGAGTTTAAGACCTCCTCTGAGGCCTTGAAATAATTGTGATTTTGCCATACTTGATGGTGGCCAAATCATGACCTTGCTGTGTTTCGAGATAGATGAATAAGTGAATGTAAGAAGCCCTGTTGTTTGTTGGGGTGGACTCGTTGTTTTGCAGGAATAGTAGTCGTTGCTTCTCCTCCTTTCTGCGCAAGCGGTCAAAGAGTGTACAAACTCCAGGTGTTACCTATTCCTCTCCTCTCTAATGCACTCTTGAGTAGTGCAGAGGGAGTCAGAAAGCTGTGCTTTGGACACTCTTGATACCACTTTATTTCTTCTGCAGGGCAGTGTAGCAGCAGAGACCAAATCATTTGCTGCCCAACTTCATGTGCTGCCCCATAGTCAGAAGGCCTTCACTACTATTAAGGTCTCCTTAAGCTGCTGCTGTAGTTCCCGAATAATCAGAAGCCCTGAGGGAAAAGAGGGTACGCTACAAATTATGCTATGGGGACTTGATGCCACCTCCACTGTTGGAGAAAAGCCATACCCCAACTCCCTTTACAGGAGCACAGTAGAGGAGAGCTTTAGCCTGACCAGATGTGAATATTTAAAGTAATGCTTGGTGTGCAGTAGGATAGCCCACTCAATAAACTGACAAAAGAAACATCAAGAATATCCATCCATTCTGAGCAACCTGACCGTTGCACGTGCCCAGATCCTCCTTTAACAACTTGTAGCAAAGTTCTAGGAGCAGAAATCTAATTATTTTCCAGAAGGAAGGACAGTTTAAAAAATGCTGAGACCTAACCTCAGCTGATCAGGTTTTATTAAATTTCAAATTCAATAATATAAAATCTATCTTTGCATGTGTAGATCAGGCACAGTGATACCTAATAAAAGCAAAGGATTGCTACAGATATTATCTTTACAAAACATTTTCCATTAGGAAAGAAATTCTTATCCCTTAGAACAAAATGGGCACGTGTATTATACTTTGAAAAGTGGTATGAAAAACTAGCTGAAGGCTTATTCACCAATTCTGAGGTGAATATACCCTCAGAAAACACTTGGTATTAGAAAATTGTCACCATTATATTTTCACTAAAATGATGATTCAACAGAATTTGCTTTTATGCAGAGGACAGTCCTGACTTAGCATGTTATCTGCTGATTTTTATAGGAGTGACCCAAGGATTAGCCAAATCGGGTAACATATTTTTGAAGTACGTGGTTTTGTTAATGGTAATGCGGTGCAGTTTTGCACCATGTTAAAATGTGCTAACTAACATGTTTTCTAACTAATATTTCTGAGAAGATGCATCTTAAATACGTGTACAACTATGTTTAAGCAGATAGAGGTTCAAATTTGTTTTACAGTCAAAGGTCAGTAACCAGAATGTCAGATTTGATACATGTGAAAGATCAGGGTGCTGAATGGGTCTTAAGTAATTATTTTAATGGGAACATAAAGTAAATCTGCTTTGTTGCTTTATTCCCCTGAAAAATTAAGGGTATATTTTCATTGTAGGAGTTAGACTTTAACAAACAACTCTGATAATGTAGTAGTGGAAAGTGTTTTATACAGATTAGTCCTTAGGGAAATAAAGCGAATAATAAAGAATTTCAATAGACTAACTTAGGAATAAGGCGCTGCAAACACCAAACAAAACCACACAGCAATATCTTCCTCCCTCCTCCTCTGCCTCTCTTTATCCCCTCTCTCCCCAGGCCCCCCTCCACCCCCACTTACCTCCAAAACAAAATAGCAGTGCTGGAAAATAATCAAACTGGACTCAGTGGGAAACGCTACCAGATGCACAGCTGAAGGGCACTGGAAAGAGATCCCGTTCTGTAGTGAGAGATAATGAGATAGATCTTTTAGATAACTGTGTCTAATAAAGCATTATTGTAGTAGTAGGTTAGTATTGGAACTATTTTTAGTTTTGAAATTTTTGTATGTAGCTGTCTTAAAGTTGCACCTTTTGTAATTACTGTAATTTTAAAGTTGTTGGGAACATATGGTGGCAAGGAATTATTATAATAATACGGGTTGGTGGTTCCTGCCTGGTCTCAGCCAGCAGGTATCTGCATTATAAAGCTGCTGTTACAGAGGTATCTGGGTTGGTAAGCACAGCAAAGAGCCTGAGGTTGAAGACTGGACCACCTTTTTGTTCTCTGCAAGGTATTTTCACACAGCTATATTGAGGTATTGATGTGGCAAAACTTTCACTGTTATCCTT
>NW_009607811.1:19794-23416 GCF_000690535.1 Cariama cristata
TAGTCCCAGCTATGCTGATCTACTATTCTTTGTGAAGTCTAACTTCACTCGGAATAAATCATAGCTTGTCATACATGCAGCTGCATACCTTTCTTTAATGTATGTGTTACGTATTTATTTAATGTACTGAGGCTGTAGCTTCTAAGTTGTTTATAAAATACTTGTAGTATCACAAAATTGTTGAGGTTGGAAGGGGTACCTTAAGATCACCTAGTCCATCCCCCCTCTTCCGAGCAGGACCAACTACGGCCTGATGCCCAGGACCGTGTCCAGTGGGATTTTAAGTACCTTCAAGAATGGAGACTTCACAACCTTTTTGTGCAGCCTGTTCCAGTGTTTGATCACCCTCAGAGTAAAAAAGTGTTTTCTTGTGTTAAAATGGAATTTTGTATCTTTTAATTTGTACCTATTGCCTCTTGTCCTGTCATTGGACACCATGGAGAAGAGCGTGGCTCCATCTTCTTCATTGCCTCTCATCAGGTATTTATAAGCATTGATAAGTTTCCCCCCCGAGCCATCTCTGTTCCAGGCTGAACAGACCCAGCTCTCTCAACCTGTCCTCATGTGAGAGATGCTCCAGTCTCTTAATCATCAGCAGTGAGTACTTTTGAAGCATTACCCAATTCATCAATGTATTTGTGAGTGTTCAGCTGATAGACCAATTGCAGATTCCTTCTCTTTTAATGTGGTAAATGTAAACAAATAGAATGCCTTTGGAATAACAGTCCTTGCATTTAAAGACTATCAATAAGAAAACGTGTGTACTTTATTAAAGTCAAAATGTCTCTCTTTTTCCTTCTCCTTCCCTCTCCCCACCGTTCTTTTTCTTTTGGATAGTGTTCCTGTTTGACTAAGGGTTATGAGTTCCTGGCTCTGTATTTTTGAGGTGGATTCTTTACTGCAGCCCAGGAATCAGCCCAAGTCATCTCTGTTGTCTCTACTTTCAGTGTGCTCCTTAAGGAAGCTCAGATGAATGCGCTTGCCTCCATGCTTGATAGATCACACTTTTTTTCCTTGGTAGGGCAGGTTTTTTCTCCAACCTCAGTTACATACGGCTCTCCTCACCCTGCAGAGTGTACAGACAAATCTCGTCCCTCCCATATGCCCCCAGCACATGTTTTTTGTACAAGTTTTTGTGTGTTGTTTTTAAAAGAAAAACTGATGATACTAATGAGTACTGCAGACTGCTGTTGCTTTTCCAAAAAAAAGTGAGAAAGACATCTCTCTTCATAATGAGAAAAAATACTTTGAAAAAATACTGAACTGTTATGTTTGCACCAACAAATGGGAATTCATTCCAGTGGTTTCCTGTTTGCGCCAGAAGGTGGTAAGTTTCTGTATTGACTTCAGTCAAATACTGGAACTTGAGGTTCCAGAAGATGATCAACTTAAAGTATTGTTGTTCATCAAAAGGATCCTCTTACCTAATTGTTCGTTTACTGAATGAAGGATAATTTTGTTTGTCCCATATGGCTTCATCTGTTTTGGTCATATCAGCATAGAAAATTAGCAAGTCTGTGAAGTGATCCTTAGAGCAAAGGATATTTACTCCATGAATTTATTCTAATTCTCTTACAGGAACTATTGTTCGACGACGTCGGATTCCACTTCCACCTCCTCAAGACGATCAGTTCTATACTATAGATCACTTCAATATCAACATAGAAGTCATCCTTTATGCCCGAAAATATAAGATTATAGATTGTGACCAGTTTACAAAAAATTTCCTGAGGAAGATGGGAGTTAGATTAAATCCTCCTGCAGGTCGTCCAGATGACCCGTATACCAAACAGCGGCAAAAGGTCAGATGAGGCGGTAATAGTCAAAACTTGATTTCAATAGAAGTGCCATTGCTATTAGTAATATGCATTATATAAAACATTTCTCTAATAGCAAACAGAAGGTAGTTATTTCAACATAATAAATCCCAAGAGAAAACTTGCTTTTAAAAATTTTATTACATGGTTCATTGTACTGACATAGTGAAGTCCCAAATATAACCGATTTTCTCCTGATGTTTTCACACACCTTTTGAAACGAAACAAAATTAATTGGTAAAAATAAAATAAACCTTTCAGTATTAAACTGAAAAGAAAAAAAATTGACCTATTATATGTTCTACTTATGATTTTACTTGAGCTACTTTAATGATAATAAACACTTTTAAAGTGTTTAAAGGAAGATCTAATTGGAATTGTGATTCAAGCACATCCATGTCTTCCTGTGGACTCACTTTGTGCATTCATATGTCATCTTTCATCTCTACCCCACATGTTATTAACAGCTCTTTGCATGTGTAAAGCAAATACTTCTGCCACGCAGAACCCAGCACTCTGCAGTTTTAAGACTTGTGAAGCTTTATTTGAAGGCAATTGTCTCTTTTATGAATATATGGGAACACATACACACCTCCTCCAAAAATCCCTCTTGCAGCTCCTAGATGCTGTGTGGATTCCTCTCTGCAGGATTTGGTGTCTTTTCTCTGGGAACAGAGAAAGTGTGGGAGCGATGTTTTCTATAGGGAATACTGACAATTTCTTTCAGTTCTGTTTTTCTTGATTAATATCAGTGCAGATTGCACTGTTTTTTCTCTCTTGACCTGACTGTGTTAGGAGTGTTGGCCCACAGTATGCAGCCTGTTGTGACAGGTCCAGCCTAGTACTCTGAAAGCAGCAAATACTCCATGCATCTCTTGTATTTGACTTCATCCTCCTATAGAGAAAACTGCTGTAGCTCTCAGCAGCAAAAATGGAAAGTAATCATGACTGAGATGTGTAGGTCAATTTGCATGTCTCTGAGGCACTCTCAGGCCAACATGTTGGTTTCACTTTGTTCATGCTTTCAGGCTTTTTGCCATCCCACGATGAAAACTAGTAGTTGTAGTACGTCTCCTGGTTCTGCGTAGTGGTGACTCAGGCTGGCCATGGGTTGCTTTTCCCTTACTCAGGCCTTGTAGGTAACAAGTGTGTATTAACACGTGCTGAGCTGGCTTGATACTGGCAGACTGTATCAACTTTATATGCGGTACTGCATAACCTGCTTAGATTCCTTTTTTTTCTTGTAAAAACAACAAGCAAAATGTTCAAGTATTGTGCATGTGTGTGCCTAAAGAGAATGGAGAGGGGGAAAAGGTTTGAGAAATAAGAGCATCAGAAGACCAAAAATTACTGAAATCTATGTCTTAATATTGTCAGTTGTTGGGAAACGACAGAAAAGTTATCTAGCAAATTCTGTCTGTGTTATGCTCTCACTTTCCTGTGACTAATTTATGGAAGGTAATTTTTTTATTTATTAAGGGTGGATTGCTCTGGACTGCATTGAGCAAAATTAAATTGTTTTGCACCAGACTCCTAATAGATGGCCAGAAAATGAAGGCACAAAGGAAAGTTAGGAATATGATGAGACAGAAAATGAGACCAATGAAAAATGTAGCAAACCCCTTAGACATGTATTTCTGTATTGTGGGAGATAATATCCCATGGATGATGATGTTATCTGGCTCTGTGGCTGTATTTGGTTGCTCATTGCATCTTCAAGGGTCAGGAGGGAGGAAAGATGGTACTGGGAAGATAAATAATTGAGTTATGCCTATGAGCATGGTGGTGCCTGAAATGGAAAGAGT
>NW_009607811.1:23447-32211 GCF_000690535.1 Cariama cristata
AGCAGGGACATTGGCAGGTGGAACTTGGTTCTGCTCTCCTTATTTTAAGATTTGATGCTCAGAAGGAATCAGCCTTTACCCTCTCAGATTTTTAAGGCCAGAAGATGTATCAATATATAAATAGAAATTTAAACAATTATGTAAACTGCCCATAGTAAACAATTCTTTCTGTTTAGGCAGTTCAGCTTACATTGTCTCATTGATGTCCGTCACCGTTCCTCTTTGGAAGCAGTTTTGTAGAATTTTGTGGATTAGAAAGATTGTCTTGCCCCTTTAATCCACTTTGGATGTGATGGACTTTGACTTAGGAAAAAACACCCTGTTCAGGTCACCATTTATATATGTGACTGTAACTAACAGTATGTAAATGCAGTTCTTGGATTGGATCGTCATCCCAGGATCCGATTTAATGCAGTGCTACTGGTTTTGCAGCAACCATGACTGTAGATAGCATCTTGTCATAGATCGCATCAGCTGGAATAGATCTTTAGTCGGACATCGGCTGTTCCTTTTCAGACCTATGGGTGTATATTGACAGAACATACATACCCAGTACCTGCTAGCTGTATGCCATGAATCAAAAGTTAATAAACTATCTTTTAAAGCTGAAAGAAAGAAAACACCGAAGGGAAAAGAAAGAATTAATTCTTTATACCACATCATCTATAAAAAATAATTTTTAAGGAAATAAATCAGGAAGGTTGATGCTATTTGGAGCTATACTCATCTGATTACCATGGGCAATTTGTTGAAAATGAGTTGTACTATAAATAATTTAACAATTCTCTGATTTGAAGGACCTTATTGCAAGAAAAACAAGGATCAAAACCAATCCAAAGTTGTTTTCATATATTTTTCTGAGGTCACAGCAATCCTGTAAATAGTTTTTGGTAATGGCATAAATAGTGTTTCATGTATTATAATTGTGTGGTGTTACTTGAAAATCCTAAAAGCATATTCTAAGATTAGATGGTACCCTGCAGTTTGGTATCCTGTTTTTAAGAGCAAATAATTAAAAAGGTGTTTCTCTTAATTTCTCCTTTGTCTGCAGATTCTGGATAGTATGAAGCCATTGCGCCCTTATGAGCGCATTGATACTTTGAAACAATTTCTGGAGCACGATGGACATGTTTTACGTTTTTTCTGCGTGTGGGATAACCCAGAATCCATGTTTCGTGACCCACGGGAACTTGTTCTGCACTATTATTTGTCTGATGATACTATTGATATAAAAGAAATTATACCGGTAAACTCAGGCCGGGATGCAGTCCCACTTTTCCTCAGAAGAGATAAGCTTCCAAAGGTGGGGAATTTCAGCTTATGTCGAATTCTTCCACTAATTAAGAAATATTAAATGCCTTGTTTTGAAAATCCTGTATTAGGATTGTAATGCTGTTTAGAAGGTGTTATCAGAGTATTAATCATAATTGCATGATCTGGGTTTTGCACACATATTCATATAATAATAAATGATGAAAAAAAAGTTTAGGCTTGTCATGCTTAAATGAAAAGCAGAGAGAATTTAGACAAAGATATTCTATGATTTCCTTTCTTCCATATTAGTGTATTAAGGTAAATGTATTAATAAAGCTCTGCAGTAATGCAAGTGCAGAAAATTAATTAATATTGATAGATAAACTAATGTAAAACTGAGATGAATTCAGATTTGATCCATATGGCTTTTGTTTGGAACCTTTGGAAAAGTCCGGTTTTAGTATTCCGTAACATTACTTTTTTGTAGCAAACGTAGAATGATTTCTTAAAATTGAGTTCCTAGATTTGGGACCTTATGCAAAGCTAGTTAAAATCAATAGGAATCCATGAATAAGCTTTGTCAGGCATCCATCAGGTGCTTATTTGAGAACTCCTCTCTGAGAAATCTTCAAGGGCTTTGAGTCCTCTGTAACCAATTATAAAATTAACGAGCTAGATACACTTCTGTATCGCTCGAGACAGATCCTGATGATAGAATGTCAACCCACAGATGGAATAAAATACTGGGGAATCTTTTCCTTCCTTTCCTTCTAATACTGGTAATCTATTTGTGATGCCATAAATGGACATTAGATTTTATAGTAAAAACCTAACAGCAAAATCTTGCACTCTTCTCACCTTGTGCATCCTGTGTTCTGAGATGCTGATTTAGCAGTGGCTCTATGTTAACAGACCCCTTCTACCATTGAAGTGCATGTTGCAATTTTAAGGGCTGGCTTCTTTCTTTGAATTGAGTGCAAATTTTGAGAAGGACAGCAGAGGAGATCAGTCAAAAGGTAGGGTGTCAGGGAAGGTTATAAGACAAAATAACCTACTTTGGTTACCCTGCATCAGCAGTTTGTTCATCATTTAAAATATGTAGTGTGTTTGCATGTTATGTTTGATATTACTGGGATAAATTACTATTGGAAATTTGAAACTCACAATAGAAACAAAAACACTAACATTTTTGCCAATAGAATCATGCTGACTTGGATCCCCTGTATTTGTGCAGTGGTCAACACAGTAGGAACACAGTAGGACCGACCCTAAGTGGTTCTTTTGCAGGTTTCTGTAATTATTACCGATCAAAATAATAGCCTTTAGAGCCGATGTTGACAGCAATGTGCTACTTTGGATGTGCTAACCTTTGCTTTCTGTTCGCTTCCAAGAAAAAGGAGACTTTACTCTTGGATACACAGTAAGATTCTGAATGCTGCTTCTGGCATACATATTGGCTTTTGACATATACACTGGCTTTTAGGTTTGGTGGGGTAATCTTACGTTAGAAATTACTAAACATTCTCCCAAGAAAATACGACAATAACAGTCAATCTGTAAAAACCCTGCTAGTTCTAAAGTAACTGAGTTCTCTTTCTTCACTGTTAACTGTATTCCTTAAGAGTTGATCTCTTTTCTTGCAGTATGCTCCCACTGGGCTGTATCAGCCAGGTACAATCACCGATCGCACTGTTCTCAATGTATTCGGAAAGTTAGTAGGAAACAGAGACCGTTACATTCTGGACAATCGTAAGGTCAGATATTATTGAATGCCTCTGGCTGTGGAATGTCTTTATAGCAGTTTTGTAATTTCTGTGGCTGTTATCCTCTACAACAAAGAGAGTTATTTATAAAATTGTGTTGCTACTGGAGAATAGCTCAAATGAAAACTACTGAGATTTACTCTATGTAAATTCTGCGTTTGTGGAAGTGAGGTAGCTTAGCATGGCATGAAAAATACTGGCAAATGGACTATGACGGTTATATTTTAAATCACACGCACTAAATGACCTAGATTTTAAGAAAGGTTGTGGGATTCTGAGATTTATAGACTTGCTCTATAAATGTTCCCTCTTTTGTTAGACAGGAGCAGTGCATCAGGAATTTTACAGAGACAGTGACCTGAAAATAGGGGCAGTAATTAATGTTTGGGGAAGGAAGATAATACTCTGCGATTGTGATGAATTCACCAAAGAATATTACAGAACAAAGTACGGAATCGGTAAGTAGTGATAATTATCCTTTCCTTATGAGCATTTTTATACTTATGAGTTTGACAGAGCTGTCTTCAAATTTTATTACTGACAAAACATGTTCATTAAAGCCTTTAGCAATAACAATCTGTTGTAGGCTAACAGCAAAGCGGTAATTTTGCAGGTGATCCAGAATGGCTTTCTTATATGTTACTCCATTGAAAACTAACACATAATGTACATGTTCTGTTCCTAACTACCTCTATTTTAAAGGACAGAATAGTCATATGGATAGACTGCCATTTCCTTCTTCTCTCCTTCCCCCTACCATTCCAATAGCTGTGTTTGCAGTCAGAAAATAATAAAGAGCATGTAGGGAGTGGGTAAGTAGAATGAGCTCAATTATTCCCCATTATACTAGGTTTCATTTTATATGGATGCCAGAATCCTCACATAATAAAATTTTCTGACATGACAGTAGTAGTCTATCACATTATTGGTTTTTAAAGTGCAGTTTGGTGTATTCTGGACCATTAGAGTGAAATTTCAGCACTGAATTCTGGAAACATCTAGAAACTGTGTCCATAGTGGAAAAGCATTTTTGAAATGTATAACAATAGGGGCTTTCATTTATCTGTCTGTGAATTCCCTCAGTCAGACTTGCTAATGGTTCTATTATGGACATCTTCCTGCAAAAACAACTTAGTTAATTTCTGGCAGTTTATTCATTTAATAAATATAGCTAAGTGACTGACTCTTCAGAAATGGTTGGAAGAATCCTATTATGGCCTTTCTCTGACACTGTGAAACAAAATACCTGAGTAGACTATTTCTTTCGGCTTGACTTGTGATCAGATAGTGTAGTGTTTGGATCAAAGCTTGTCTGCTGCATTGGGGGAATTAAATGTTGTAGCACTGCCATGAAAACACTAAATTTCTTAATTGGCAAAATGTGTCTCCTTAGGACTTTTTTAATAATAGCTTGGCATGTCTGTACCAAAATAAATCTTTTCTTATACTAGACAGTGTGTGAGGAAGCCATATTCCATAACCATAGTATTATCTAACTCCAGAGATGCAAAACAAGGGGTTCTTCCCTGCAAATTTCTTCAGCCAAAACTGCTGCCGCTGTTTGGCAGCAGTATCCTCTGTCTGAGCAAAATATCCTGGAACAGTGAATGGGGATTTCTTACTCACAGCAGGCAATAAATGAAATACAGCTGACCATTCTGTAGCAACCAAGTAATGCAACCAAGTGTAACACAAACGCAAAGGCTCTTCCCCTCCGATAATGCTGGCTCTGTAATTACTGGTTATGTCTTTGGATGTCAAGGTTAGGTGGTTTGCGAGGTAGGAGAAGTCAGAAGTTGCTGATGTGCAGAATTCTAGAAAATTGGGACCACGGGTGATCTAGTCCATTCCCATTGTTCTGAAGCAGGATAGTGTATGTACATGTATTGTCCCTGGCTGATGTTTGTATAGCCTTTCGTCAGCATCCTCCAGTAGAGGAGGTTTCTTTGCCTCCTGAGGTATCTTGTCCTAAACTTATAGTTAGAAACGCTGCTTAATGGCTACTCTGAAGCTGGCTTGTGTAAACTGAGAGTGTAACTTTTTTGTCTTACCTTTGCTCAGTATCCTCTTTTTCTAACAACCTTGTACATATTTGAACACTATTCCAATACACCATCTTACTACCCTACCCCTCTCCTGTGCCATTTGCTGCTAGGGAAAACCTTTCAGTCTTTCTCCATGGTCCATTCTTTTATATCTGTGATATTTTTTCTGGATTTTCTCAGTGCTGTCTCCAGTTTCTCGGCCCCCTTAACATGAACGACACAAAGATGTGGTCTAGCTGAGACCTTTGGGAAATGAGGAAGTGTTTTGCACATACCTTTAAGGATACATGATGACAGAGACTCTGGCTGACATGAGAAACCACCCATCTTGATGCAGCCTGTCTTGTTCCCAGAAAATACACACTTTCTTAGAGCTAAGAGATTCTCATAATTTGTTGTGAAATTCTTTCCTGCTTTCCCCATCAGGATTAAAAAAATGTAGGTATGATGTTTTATCTAGAAGGGACTAGAAGTAGAATCAGGGTAGTTCTTGGCTTAGAAGCAGGTTTTGAGAGAGAAAGGGTGAGGGTTCACCTTTTATTCTTAGTGAGTTACGAATTTTGTTTGTGTCTGGTGGACGTCCAAGATACTCTCAGTGGGCTCAGTCCCACGAAGTGCCCGGTATCCTGCTCCCATCCAATTAAACACTGAAACGTGCTTAATTGCAGTTTGAGTCCAGGGAGACCATTTACTTGAGTAAGAGTAAGCAAGTGGATAAATTAGTTCTTACATCAAGGCACAGTGCTCAGCACCTCATGGCATCAATCCAACTGTTTGTTATTGTGTTTTCACTTTACTCCCCTTCAATTTATACTCTTCTGCTAAAGCCATTAAAGAGGCCGACATTTATTTTTGACTTTGCAGTTTCAGCATAAGCTGCTTGCCGATGGAATTTGCCCTTTAGGAGAATTAAGGGCAGTTTAGATTTCCCTTGAAGTGCATGATTATGATATCTGATATATTTCCAGTGTTGGTTTTGCCTGTTTTACTCTTTATATTGTTCGTGAAAAGCAAAGGAGAGCTTTTCTGTGGGTAAACAATATTTAATGTCTTTCAATAGGAACCTAATGTCATTACTGTCATCTAGCAGTGCTATGAATGCAAGAGAAAATGCCTTAATGTGTGATGTTATCTGTCCAGACGTGCTAGTGCAACCTCAGAGGAGGAGAAAAATATTTCATAGCCATGTAGGTGTTATGGTCACCCAGCTGAAATGTGAAATACACTGATGTGCAGTGGGGGGAAGCTGATACTTGTTTTTCTCACTAAATACAGTATTTTAGCACAGAGTTGAGTATAAAGTGTAGAGTTGAGTATTCGTTCTTAAATAACAGATTGTTCCCGAAGGAGCAAAACCAGTAAAATCTGTCTTCCTACTGATTTTTATTCAATGTCCCGGCACCTCCCAAGCCTGTCTGTTATGCTTTTTCGCAGCACCCTGCAATCCCTCTCCTGTCCCAGTTCTCCTCGCCTTCCCACCCCCTCATTTCTCAGGCTCCCTCTCTGACCCGCTGCCTGGGCAGAGCGGCGTGCGGCGTGATCGACTGGCCAGTACATGTGTGCTTTTGGCCAGGCAGCTGCTGCTGGATAACAGCTGACTTCTTGCTTTTCCCTCAGTGGGGGCATTAAAGCCTGCTGCCAATTTTCACTAGACTCGTCAGAGATCAGAGTCTTTCTGGCGTCTAACCTCTCCACTACATCTGGTGGAGACTGAGCAGCAGCTTCTAAATATACTCCTGCGTTTACAGATGCCTTTTTTCCTAAGTTAACTGGAATAATCATGAAGTAACTCGGTAAAAGGAGATTTTCTTTGAATCAGACTAAACACTGTCATGTTTTAGCTGCATGGATGGTTCTATGAGTACTAGATTTTCTTTAATCCTGCATGTAAAAGTTGTAAAGATGGTGGTATTGCCTTCTTATTTTACTTCTTACCTGAATTGTGAAACAGACTCACAAAACCCAAGTCTCAGCTGTTTTGTTATACATCTCTTCTTACATATAGAGAACATCATGTTAACGATGTCATCCCTCCAGGTTATTGCCACCTCTTATATTGACCAAAGCCAGTGGGATTTCTCTTTCCTGTTCTTGGCTGTGATGCTCAGAGGTGTCTGTCCTCATCCTCTGAAGGCAGAACTTCTTGCCTACCTGCTATATACTGATATTCGGTATGGTTGTCATTCTAATCCAATGTATGCAGCACTTGACTCTTCCTTGAAATACAGTTTTGTCTAACACGAGGGGTTTTCCTACAGTTCTTCAACTGAGGGCAGAAGGTAATCTTACAATGTATACCAAAATCTTACAGTGTATATTGAAACTGAAAGCAGACAAGCTCATTCGAGCTGTTTTAATGCTGCCTCTGTGGCAGCAAATTCTTCTGGAGGAATTCAGTTTTTCTTACTAAGAAAGGTATGCTATCGTCAAATTATTTGTATGCTAAAGATGTGGCTGGAGCTGTTTTGTTTCTTGCTGTTCCCAGTGCTTGTTCAGATCCCACTCAGGTTTTGATGTCGTGAAAAAAAGTTACTAGTATGTGGTATGTTTGATACGCTAGGTGAAATAAACCCCCTAGTGCTAGCCTATCTCCTGCTGGGCATCAGCTGATGCAGTAACAAGGAGTGAAACTGTCCATGGGGAAAATACCTGTGCTGTTCTTTCTGGAAGTAGAATTTCGTAATCCCAGACTTTCAATTTACCCTCTACCCACTGTAAATTCACACTGAAAATGTTACAGCCTGGAAGAAGAGAGCATTGATTCCTTTTCCAGACTGGACAGAGGCAGTTTTCTGAAGAAACAGTGATAACCTCGAGAGGAGTGCATTTTTATGTGTAAGTGCAGGTTGTCTGTCTGATTCTACCCTAACGGTGTGTGGCAGAGCAAAGATGAAGTGAGTTTTGAGGTCAGATAGGGCTATTAGTCTACTGCACCTGGCTGGCTGTTCAAACGCTGCAGAAATGAGTTTTTAACTAGTTTCATAAACTGCATTTCTCCATGGCCATTTCTGTCTGAATTTCTTCATTCACAGGAGGGAATCTGAATACCTAATCCTTTAAAATCCTGGAAACTGTAGGTGGTACAAGGCTGGATGTTTGTGGTGTTCTCTTCAGTGAATCTGAATGAAACAAGGTCATTTTACTTCAGGGAAGGCATGAGGAACAAAGCACTGAACTTCTCTTTGGACTTCATGAACTCCAAGCTTGGCTTGTGAGGGATTTAACGTACTCTCTGAGGCTAACACAATATTCCTCTTAATTTGTAGTTTCCTTCCAGTTTATAAATCTGATTTTCATCCGCATGTGCTGAAGTACATACAAAGGGAAATGCTTTACCATTTCTTAATGAATGCCTTATGTGTGAGTGTTAATGTGCGTACACTGTGACCTGCATGTAAACACCCTGGCTTGTCTTCTGGGTTGGTCGGTTCGACTGAACGTCCTGCCTTCCCAAACTCCTTTGGCAGGGAGCGTTATTATTTGCAACCGTGCAAAGAGAAGGGATTTGTTTCTGCTAAACTACGTTGTTACAAACCTCCGGGCTTTGAGGGAGAAAGTATTAGTGCAGATTAACATGTTGCATAATTAAAAAATTAACGTTAAGGCTTATAAACAGCATCGAGACTCTGACTGGAAGAAGCTGAGCCAGGCGGTGAGGGGAGCGGCGCGGCCGCGGGGGCGCTAGGTGGCGCTGTGGGAGCG
>NW_009607812.1:0-23763 GCF_000690535.1 Cariama cristata
AGAGAGGTGGTGGAAGCCCTGTCCCTGGAAGCATTCAGGGTCAGGCTGGATGGGGCCCTGAGCAACCTTATCTAGTTGGAGATGTCCCTGCTCACTGGAGGGGGGGTTGGACTAGATGATCTCTAAAGGTCCCTTCCAGCCCAAATGATTCTATGATCTCAGCTAGTTTTGTTGCTGTTTATTTAGTGTTAGTTCGGTGATCAGGAAACAGATTGACCTTTTTTATTCTTTAGTGCATGAAATCCTGCTTGTCAGTAGATGTTTTGTTTACTCTGAAGGGGAGGCATAAATCCTATTTGTCATCTCTGAAGTGCGATGGGATGCAACTGCAAACATCATCTGAACTAAAGGTGGCAGCAGAGAGCGAGTAGGGCAATAGTATTAAAAATAAGATTAGTTTTTTAACTTGGTCTTGAAACTGGAGAATGGCTTATTCTGACTTTCCAAAAATGCGAGTTGTACTTTTTTTTCCCTTTCTCCTTGCCTTACATTGCCTTAGCATCAAGAAAATGATCCCAAAGACTAGGATATAAATGAGATTCCTTTGGATTCAAGGAATTTATGCGGGTCTTATTTGATACAAGGAAATACAGAGACGGTAAGTAATTGTGCCTTCTCCTTTGTTATAACTCAGAAATTTAAGTGCACACATCCCTGAGGCCTGCTTGTAACTTTCATTAATGAAACATACATCTTCATGGCCTTTAGGTTAGGTTTATTCAGCAAAAGTAACATTTAAATGTGCACTTTCCATTGAGAAGTTTAAATGCAAATTCACTTCCATTAATGTAAGTAGCTTTTCTTCTTTATATAAAAGACTAAAGATGTATTCACTCTGTGCATAATCATGTGGTGTGTACAGAAAACAAACAAGGTTGTTCAAATACAGCAGACACGGTTGTACCTTTTCTGCATCAGATCTGCTGGCATATAGGAATGCCATTAAGGCAAAAGGAGGAATAGGTCTGCATCCCCCTATGCTGGCTAAGCAGACCTCTTGAGTCATAGGATATAAATAATAAAGAGAAATAAAATGCAATTATGCCAAACAATTAATTAAACAAAGGTACTTGTATAGGAATCTTTCTCCAAGAAGCTGTAGTTAGCTGTGCTGCAGTTTCCAAAACAACAACACCCTGAGAGTATCTCCTGTTTTTTTTGTTCTGAGTTGCTCTGTGGATCTCCTAACCTGAGTGAATTAAGGGTCAAAAGCTGGTACATTCCAGTAGACACTTTTTTAATAATGAAACCAAACTACTTCAGCAGACTAAGTCTAAAATAAAACATGTTTTGATTCTATGTCAACTATGCATTTTAAATTTTCTGCTAGGCATCTTTAAATAAACTAGCTATCAGTTTTATTCAGTTGCCTGCAAAGGTATATAATGTGATGATGTTTTTATTTTTAGAAACATTTAGATTACAGTTTTACATCAGCTGTGTGTGGGATTTTATGACCCTTCCTCCAGCTTGTCTTCAGAAACCCAATTCCATTTACACTCACATGGATGCAAACTTAAATTCAGCTACATGTGAGAATAGGACCTGTCCTGTCTTTTATCTTCTAGTAGTATGATTTAGTGTGTTTGGGTTTGCTTGTATTTATGCACCTGTAACAGCCACTGCTATTCAATGTGAAAAGGTTTTGCACTTTAAAAAAATGCTGTAAATGAGTGCTTAAAATACTGACAATGTAAGCTTAAACCCACTCTCTACTGCTCTAGCAGCACTATCTTTACTGAAGACAAGTGTTTAAACTGCAAGTTTGTGGAATTATGTTATTCTTATTTAAGCTTATTAATCTGAAATATTTACTATCACTTGATTAAATTAATACAGTGGTGTTCTTCATGGCAAAACTTCTTATAAAACACCTTACTGCTCCTGAATGCTAGGAAAATATGCTTGATTATGTGAGTGGTGGTAAAATGTAATGGAGGAGCTCTTTTGTTTTGTTTCATTGTTAATTCACATGGTAGCACAGTTGTTTTGACTTCACTTCTCAGATAGGGCTGACAAAGCCCATTTCATATTGAATCATCTGACTCATAGAAAGAGCATTTAATACGCATTGCAAAAGGGAGAGATTGAAAGTTTCTCAAGTCCAGGGCAAACTGAGGTAGCACATACATTTTTGATGTGTAGCATTTCCTGCATTCCTTCTTTGTTAAATCCCAGAAATATGCTGCCATTTCTAAACATGAAAAAGAAGAAAACATGTGGCTATGTTCTGCTGGAACAGCAGTTCTTACTGCAATTATAGAAAACAGATTTATATTAGACTCTAACCTCATGTTTCAAATAATTTTGGACTTGGGCTCAACAGTAGTACAAGGTTGTGGTTTTTGGAGTATCTCCTCAATGCTTATTTTCAGAAGCAGTCACTCAAGTCTTTAATCTTGCAGTGAAAGTACTAAAAGCAATTTTAATACAGTCTGAAGAAAAAAGGGAAAAATGAAAATGCTTTTATGGTAAAAAGCACTTGCACATATTTTATTATAATGTCCTGACTTTGGCTGTGGCTACTGGAAAATGATTTGATGTGAGGACAAGAATGATTACAAGCTCATCACTTTTAAATCTACAGAGGCCTGTCCTCAGACAGCAGGGGGTGCAATAAAACCTTATTGCTGATGCTTTTAGAGACTTCACAGAATCACAGAATGCTGGGGGTTGGAAGGGACCTCTGGACATCGTCTGGTCCAACCCCCCTGCCAAAGCAGGTTCACCTACAGCAGGTTGCACAGGATCTTGTCCAGGTGGGTTTTGAATATCTCCAGAGAAGGAGACTCCACGACCTCTCTGGGCAGCCTGTTCCAGTGCTCTGCCACCTACCTTGACCTAACTTGGATTGAAGCTCTGGTTGTAGATAGATGGATTTCCTCTGTGCGGTTGTGCTAAGAAAATGCTGTGGCTGAAATACACTCCTTGTAATGAGAATGTTCTCTGGAATACTACTGGTTGATGTTTGAGTCCTAGTCTTAAAACAAAAGCAAAGAGACAGAAAAATACGCAGTATTTTCCATATTGCCAAGGGTCTCTCTTGTATTGAAATACTATATTGCGTATTTTTCTGCGACAAATAGCTTTGATTGTAGGCATATTTACTAGTGGACGAAGCAGTGATGAAGATGGTATTTGAAATACTGCTTTCCCCATGTGTTTAGGAACTGTATGTTTGTTAGGGAATACTCACCTGTGTCTGAAACAGAGCTGAGTTTTCAGTTAACAGTGATAAATGCCATACTGAGTAGGTCTGAGTCTGCCACTGTTCCATGGTGGTCTTCACTTGAGATAACAACTGAATTTGGTGGATAATGTTCAGGTGGCTCTTGAGGAAGGAGAAGCACTGTGGGTAAAAAGCCATGCATAGTTGTGGAGGGGTGGCCAGAAACAGTGAGCTCACAGCAGCCACCTAAGTGTGAGAAGGGGAGAAAGATGCAATGAATGACAACGGGGTGAGCTATAGCATGCATTTTAGGGGCTGTTGTGGTACTGCAGTACATTCTAGAACCTTCTGCTGGAAAATTTATTTTGCACCATTGCAGAAAGTAGCATTGTCACCATTGCAGTATTGCTAAAATAAATACCTCATGCTTTCTTGATTACAGAAACTTACATTTTTGAACTCATGGCCTGACAGCTGCTTACTGGTATTCACAGAATCAGAGTGGTTGAGGTTGGAAGGTGCCTCTGGAGGGCATCTGGTCCAAACCCCCTGCTCAACCAAGGCCACCTACAGCCAATTGGCCAGGACCATGTCCAAATGGCTTTTGAGTATCTCCCAAGGATGGAGACTCCACAACCTCCCTGGGCAACCTGTGCCAGTGCTCAGTCAGCCTCACAGTGAAAAGTGTCTCCTGATGTTCAGGAAGAAGCTCCTGTGTTCACTTGTGCTCATTGCCTCTCATTCTGTCACTGGGCACCGCTGAAGAGAGCCTGGCTCCCTTCGTTCAGGTATTTGTACACATTAGCAAGATCCCCTCTGAGCCTTCTCTGCTCCAAGCTGAACAGTCCCAGGTCTTTGAGCCCTTCCTCACAGGGGAGACACTCCCATCCCTTCACCATCTCCATGGCCCGTTGCTGGACTCTTTCTAGTATGTCCCCATCTCTCTTGTACTGGGAAGCCCAGAACTGGACTCAGCACTCCCGGTGTGGCCTCACCAGTGCTGAGGAGAGGAGAAGGCTCGGTTCCCTCGACTTGGGGCAGCGCTTCTCCTAATGCAGCCCTGAATGCTGTTGGCTTTTTTTTTTTTTTTTCCCCACAAGAACACATTGCTGGCTGATGGTTGACTTGGTGTCCACCAGGACCCCGTGATCCTTTTCTATGAAGCTGCTTTCCAGCTGGGGAGGCCCATCATGTACTGGTGCATGGGGTTGTGCCTCCCCAAGTGCAGGACTGTGCACTTCTTGTTGAAGTTCCTCTCAGCCCATTTCTCCAGCATTCTTTGTAAAGAAGTATAGATTCTATTTTTCAGAAAAGGTGATAGAATTACAATAATAGTTCTAGATTTAAATAATACAGCGTTTTCCATAAAAACTCCACCAGATTTTGGATTACTTCACCAGAAGATGAGTGTGTGTTTTCTGCTTTCTTGCAGACTTGGATCATCACATACCAAGCACATATTTCTCAACCCTTCATCATTATAGAATATAAGGAAGTTGTATTGAAGAGTTCCGGAAGTCCATGCTAAATAAAAGAAATCTTCCAGTGTGGTATTTCTGATAGCATAATGAGCAGTTATCTCTATGTGTGTTACAGAACTCTGAACTGGACCTCTGAAATTAGCATCTGTAACATGATGAACTGAAAGAACCCCTTCAATTCAATGTTTGAAGGAATTCATGTTTAGAATTTTCACGTGATCAGTCCAGACCTTTAACCCCTGACCTAAAGTGATGCTGATGGAGGGGGTCTGATATGGATGAGAATGGTGTATGGCCTGAAAATATGCATAGCGTTATGTGATACAAATATGGTTAAAATTTAATCTGTGTGTTTTAAGATAAAATTTTTCTATATGTATCAATTGGGAAGAGAGATTGTTGAAAAACAAAGAAATTCATAAAAAGTGAGATACTGCATGCTGAAGATGGTACTTATTAATTTGTTTTGCTGATTTTTATACCATTTTTAGCTGTGGCAGAAGGAGCCATATTTTGTGACAGGTACATATTATTAAGTTTTCAGCAACAACCTTCCCTGAATGCAGGAAATAACATGCATCTCTAACAAATTCATGTAAATCTGATTCAGATTAGGTTTCTATCATTAATTATTTACAATGTAAACATTTCATCATCATAACATTGAGTCTGGAAACTCAAATTAATAGTGATTGATTTTCAGGAAACTGACAGAAAGTCTTTCAGGCTCTGGAGCCATTTTCTCAGGATGTCATCCAGATCACTTTGAAATATTAATGATTTTAATTTTTATTCTTTTAGGTAAAGAACATTACAGATCTGTATGGTGGAAGATTTCCAGTGCAGAAGAAGTCTGGAAAGATTATAATGAAGTTTGACACAATGTAGTTCAGAACTGCTTTTGAATCTGCTCTTGCTTGTCAGTATGTGTAAGTTTCCCTGCCAAGACTGGAAAAAAGCAGTAAAAGGATGTTGACTTCCAAATTGATTCCTTCTGATACTTATGCTAGAAAAGTGTAAGTGCAACATAGCAAGGCAGTTTAAATGAAAACTTAAGATGCTCAAGCACAAGGTCTAGCTTGCAGAGAGAGGGCCTGTGTATGTTATCTTACTCCTCTGTTTTATCCTGTTTGGTAAAGACCAACAGATGCAGATATAGTTTGAGGATACCCAAACTTCATAACTTGATGTCAGCAATCAGATGTTCTGGTGCAACTCTTGCCAGAGATGACTTAGTACCTTATATAGCATTTTACAAATAAAGGTGGGTTTCATTTTGTTCTTTGCCTCGAAACCATTGTCATTTAAGTAAAGAGCTGTCAGTCCACTATTTGCAAATCTATTGGTTGCACAATATAATACTTAAGTGTGACTATATACCCGTACTGGCAAAAACTTCTGCTAGTCTAAATGTAAAAGACCTACTACTATATACTACTGTGACAGTATAAGAATATAGCTATAATAAAAATAAAATATAGCCATAATAAAAATAAAAGTTACTGTCTGTAATTCTGAAAGCACTGTAATGACTTCCAAATAAAGAACACCAATGGTGATGACTGTTTTAACTCTTGGTGGGAAATCTAGGATTTCTAACTTATTTTGGGGCATTTTACATGCTGGATTTTTCAAGCTTTTGATGGAAGATATGCATGCATCTGAAGTGAGAAGTAGTTATACTTTGGGATTACTTTTAACATTTTGTTCTATTCCCCAAATCCAGAAATGTCATTTTAAACATTTTACCATGGTGAGGTATCGCCTACTGTGGAGAGCAGAGGCACTGCTTGTGTGATTGCTGTTTACCTACGTAAGAACATTTGTATGCAGGGCTATAGCTTTGTGGCATCACTGATGTAAACCTCTTTAAGGTACTACTGACCTGTTATTTAAAATATATATATGTATCTCCAAAATGAGTCATTTAGGAGGTTCTCAATCTAAAAGACATAGGTCAACTTAACTCAGTTTTGAAAGGATTTTGTGTTGAACCCCCTTTTTGCATAGAACAGATACCCACACTGAACAGTTATTAATCTCCCTTTCTACCGTGGCTAATGCCATATTGGTGACTTACCTCTAGCACTTTACTTTCTTCTTACTCTTTCTTTCCTTTCCCACCTCTGTGCCACCTCCAAATAATACATACTTAAAGAAATCCAGACAAAAATAACTAGTTAGTATCATTGCTTAAATTCATCTTGACATTGCGTCTGAATATGATTTCTGTTCCAAAGAACACTACAGTTGGTTTATATAAATGCACACTGGCTTCTGAGAGATCATCCTGCTAATTTGCCTGTGATAAATGAGGATGTACAGACAACTATCATCACCCTAATATAAATGGTGATACAGTGAGTTAGAAAGAAGGGAGATTTTGGCAAAAGCCACTTTCTTATGGTATTTTGTGGTAGCAAATGAGTATATATCCCACAAGGCTATAGTTAACGAGTCAGACTCATCACCACCTGCTTTCCCACCAGCATAGAAAGCTTAGTCAGCTTAATTTTATTGTGAATCAATTTTGTGTAGTGATTGATTTCTCTGTAAGCAGCAGTGGATAATAAATCCAATACTCAGCTGTAGAAATGGGGCAGTGTAGGACCTGCAGTCCCTTAGGACTTTAACTGCGTGTTTGTGGTAAATCTTGCATGGACAACCTGTTTCCGTGCAGTTCATCAACTGTATCATCTCTCTGGCTGGGAAACAGAAATTAAAATCAGCCTTAGTAACCGTAAGTATTGTTCAGAGATTTTTTAAAATTATGAAGCAGATGCTGTGATGAGTGTGATTACATGAGTGACCAGTGGTTCCCTATGCAATTGAAACCTTGAGTGAAATAAGAACTGTGTCCCATTTGTCCTCCTTTTTTGTGATTTTTCAGTAGATGAATGTTGGAGAAGAGTTGTCTGTCATCTCTGGAAATACACTTAAAATGCAGGACTTAAGAAAGGGCTGATAGGACTGAAAACACACAAGCTGTTGCATACTCTTTAATAAAGCAGTTGCGTCTGATAAAAGAGATGGTAGTAAATATGTGCTAGTGCCACCAGAAGCAAATTGTTTGACACTAATTAAGAAGGTCAGATATTGACCTTGTCCTCGGTAATACCTCAGAGGAACTTTCCATCTAACTACAGTTTTTTATCTGACCCATGTGAGCATTATAGTCCTTCAGATTTCCTCATCTTGTCATAAGCTACCTGTCAAACTAAAAATAGAAAAGCAAGACTAAATTAATGTGCAATTAAGCTGGGATAAAATCAAAGTTTCTACAACTCATGAGAGAATGTGCAAGAGGAAAATGAATCCAACAAACAACTTTGAGAGCTTTGTGTGATTATTGTGAGGGGAGGGAGGTAGGTTTCCCCTGCATTGCATTCTTATTTAATACATACGTCTACTACCCATACAATGTGTTTTATGTCCAAATGACTGTACTCCAGGTACTGACCTGAGGCTACTGAATAGCTTGTTGGTATCCATTTGAAAGTGTCAGCAGCAGGCATTTTGGACTATCTTGGTCTAGCTGTTCAGGCATATTAATCATTACTTTAGGTGTCAAAGAACAAGTGAAAACTGTATTTACCTCTGTGCACTGCTGTATTAAGAAAATGATGTGTACATATTTTTAAGAAGTAGTAATAGAAACAGAAGGCTCTTTCTGATTTAATTGATACAGGTGGCCTTTAAGGGATTCATAGATGCAAAATAGAGCTTAGTCACAGATTACAGTGAGCCATAGTACTTGTATTGGCCTACTGAAGAGCATGAATTTCTAACTTTGACAGGTTTAGATAATTCTGAAGCTTTCTGTCTTGATTGTCAATGACTGTTAAAATGTCAGAAAGGGAAAGTCCCATGATCCCTGAGGGGCATTTGATCAACTGAACTTCAGGTATATTGTCTTTCATATGACGTCTCCTCTACAGTCTGTGAGACAACTGCATTCAGTTTTGAGCCCCCAGCATAACAAAGATGTTGATGAACCTGAATACAGCAAGGGCCACCAAGATGGTTGGGTACTGGTGCACAGACTCTGGGAGGAGGGGATGAGGGAGATGAGTTTGTCCAGCCTGGAGTAGAGGTGGCTTTTGGGCACCAAATGGCACCCTTCCAATGCTGAGGAGGAGGTTACTGAGAAGGCAGAGCCACCCTCTGCTGAGGTGCACAGCAGGAGATAGTGATTGTTAGCTAAAACAGTTCTAACTGGATATAGGGAAAAAAGTAACTGTGGAGGATAATGAAGTAGTAGAACAGGTTTCCCAGAGAGGTTGTGGTATCTCCATCTCAGAAGGTTTTAAAAACCTAACTAAACAAAGCCTTGAGCATCCTAATCTGAATTTGGTATTGACCCTGCTTTGAGCAGGAGACTGGACTTCTGACATCCCTTCTAACCTGACTGATTGTGTGTTCTCTGTGATGAGAGAAGAAAGATTTATAGACAAAAATACTTCACTTTCTCATACTCTTCTCCCCACAGGGAAAAATTGGAGTGGTCAAAGAAGGTGTTATGAAAGTTTTAAAAGGCTTTAAAAGTTTGATGCGTGAGTCTGTTTACTAGATTCCTCTGCACCTAATAAACTTCGACTTTAAAGCTGTATGTGATTTATAAAGGAGCTATCAGAAGGTTTAAGATTTGTCAGAAATTGTCTTGGATGCCTGCTATAACTGTCATAGCCTTACTTTTTTACTTTTGTTAGTACTCTGTGTTTACTTCCACTACAGTTGTAGTAGAATTGAATTTTCAGCCTTTCTTGTAAATCTCCTTTCAGAATTTCATGGGTAGGAGCTGAACTGAGGAATTGAATCAGTTTGTATCACAGTTAAACACCAAATCAGTTTCAGATTCCTTTGACAATTATATTTAGACCACCAAGTTAAATTTGAGGGATGTATATCTGATGAGAATATTGATGGCTGTGTCTTAAAACTATTATGATATATTGATAGAGTGTTTTCAAATGCCATACAAGTAATTTCACTGAAGTCAAAGAAGATAGAAAGATTTATCTTACCTGAGGATCTGCAGACATAAATAAAATTTGCTCTCATTTGACTGCTGTCAAAATCTGTTCTTGTTAATTAGAAGGTAGTCAATCATGAATGTTCTAATCATCAGAAAACTTCAGAAAACCATAGAAAATGTCACAAAACCCATGAATGGTTACTGTGTTTACCTAAATGGATAGATACCCTTGAGTCTGGACAATGTGCATGACCCCATCCAACTGTAAAAGCCAGCAAGCACACATCTTGTTAGGTTTCTCCAGCTGCAGGCAGCCACAATTCTTGGCTTATTAAAAAAGAATTTTCAAAACTCATTTTTTGGAAACTATGTAGTGGTCTTGCTTGTGCTTCTTTTAATGTCTCAGGGTTTGGGTTTTTTTGGCTTTTTTTTTTTTTTTTTTTTTTTTTTTAAGTGCTGTAATCACTATAACTTCACGGAACCAGATTAGTAACAAAAGCCACATAAATTTGCCTTTTTTTTTTTTTTCCTACTGTCTCATCTTGGAACCAAATGGAGATACCCAAGTGTTGAGTCAAGGTGATAAACAATAAAATCTTTCTCATCTTGCATCCAGCAGATGGAATCTTTTCAGGACTTTTTAGGCAGGTCTTTTCTCAGTGGTTTTAGTCTTTTTAATATGCAGATGGCTTAGGCTTAATTATATAGCATTAAAATAACTATAGCCCCCATCCCAAACACTGGCCGCTCTGAATTACAAGTTGTAGGTTTTATTCGGGCATTTTCATATAAATATTTTATAGTGCTGTTCATTAGTTGGTTTCTTTCCCTGCAAATAAACCTGAAAAAAGAGAAATTGTTCTGCCATTAATGACTGGAATAAGGTAGAACCTGAATTTTTTATATATCCAGAGATGTAAAAGCAGTTTGAATGTTCTCTTGTTCTTTTTTCATTGCACTGTTTTGTGTATTAAGCCACCATGCAGCAATGCACTCGTGTGAAACCTAGAGAGCTCTAAATGTGATAGTATGGAATTGCTGGAGCTTTTCCAAACATGGAAACTTAATAGACTTAAGTTTACATAAAAACAGCATAACATTTTAAGTGCAAGATTTTTAATCCTTCCTGCTACTACATATTTTCTGTCCAGTTACTATCAAAAATACCCCATGTATGAAATATTTCCTTCCATTGCATATGAACCTAGCAAAAAACAGAGTAACATTTCATTTTAAATGTCTTATTAGTATTAATTTGTTTGGGATTTCTTATAGTTAAATTATTCACAGCGGTAGTCATATTTGGTAAATTTATGAATGGCATATGTCGTTCACATGGTATTTACTGTGTTGTAGAACTAGCCTAGTTATTAAAACAATTTGTTACTGAAAGAAAAAAAAAATACATGGAACACTTTTTGCTTCATTCTGACTTATTTTGGTACTCCTTTTGCATAGATCAACAAGAGGTCATGATAAGATGTGTAACAGCTTCTGTTGACAGCTTCTTGGAGATTAAACAAAGCATTTACAGAAAGCTTGCAACTATTGCTCTACAATAGCTAGATGTAGAAGAAAACAAGCCTTGGTAAGTTAGCATGGGGAGATCTTGAACTGTTGTATGCCTCCAGGTGCTTCTCAAGAAGAAATTACCATCTCAGGAAACCAAAGAATGTTGACTGTCAGGTATTTGCTGTGAGCACACCTGGAAAATAAACTCTTGCCTACAGGATACTGTTGTATGTTCCTTTTTCCTTTTTATTTGGAGGTGGATCCAGAAGGGGGAGAAAACAGGAGAAAACAAAAATTCACTGGGGCCTGGAAGCAAATCTACATCTGGAATCAGGTTTTGGGTTTCTCAGAGGCTGTTTTGGGGCCTTATGTAATAAGCCTTTCTTATTTTCATAGATGGCCCTTGTTGGGTTACATTTGCATTAGATTCATGCCGTGGCAAAGACTCTATTTTCAGGGCTTTATCCTGTTTTTCAGATAATTTTGTTAGGTTTTAAGCTGGTTAAAGTCTGCTTTGCAAACAGTGTAGAAAAAAGAGAAGGTGTGTAAAGGTGAGTCTGCATAGACCTAACGTGTATGTCAAGTACAAAGAGAGCGAAAATCATGTGGATTTCTCATTTTCCTATCCCTACTTTTCTTCCTTCACAAACACAGATGCTATGTTGGATATCCTGTTGGAGTATCCTAGTAACAGAGCTACTATTCATAATTCATAGTGACGAATCAAACACATCAGGAGAGACAGCTGATGTCTCTGTCCTTGTAAAATATTCCTTACAAAAAAAAGGAATGTCCACTTGAGAGACAGATCTTACATACTCTTTGCTCAGCAGTGACATAGAGCAGCAGGAAGAAAGACCATAACTAATCAGGTACACCTGAAAGTTACTACCTTCCTAACTCTTACCTTGATTTCCATAGGAGTTAGGTACAAAAGGCCAAGGTATGTGAAGGTTTTTAGTACTGGCCTTATTTTTCTTCCTTTAAAATCCATGGTTCTCCAATAAAGGCTTCAGTGGGATCAGTTGTAGGTCATGACAAGTGCTTTTGAAAATCTTAACTTAAATATTAATTTCAGCAATTCATAGCTGAAGAGTGTCATAACTGCAGAAAATAGTGTATTTAAGAGAATGATTGCTTTTTTAATGATAGTGTTGTTTTAGCTTTGGTGATCTAAGGATAGGCAGGAGACAAAGTAAATACAGAAATCATGTCTCTAACTAGACCAAGTAATTTAGCAGAAAAAATACACGAACTTTTAAGCATGTGAACACTTTCTTGAGATAATTTTACTAATAGAAGATTTAAAATAGTAGATGTTAGTTGTTAAAGGATTACATAATATATTAAGGGGGCAAAAGAAAGTTTTCAGGCACATGAAGTCTAATAAAGAAGTAGCAAATTCCTGGCTAAAGTAGTTTAGAACAGCACTTGGGATCTGTTTTTATCATCTGTTTAAGCCTATTGATGACTGTGCTACTTCTGGGGCAGGTATTCCTTGTTTATGTGACTATAGGTTTAGATAGTCTTTGTTTTGTCATGAAGATGGTGAGATTAAGTTACTAATTGTATTAATCAACTAGACAGATTTCAGTGAAAAAGGTTAAATGGAAACAAAATTTCTGGAACATGGAGTGCCATAAGGGAGAGAGCTGAAGGCTGGTATCCCTCTTGGAGCAAAAGAAATTTATAATTAGCATCTGTGAAACAGAGAAGTCAGCAGAGATTTGGAAGAGACTGTAAAAGTTCAGAAAATAAATGTATCATCTTGACTGAATTGGTGTGTTTGGTTTCAGCAGAAGTGTGAATTTTGTTTAACAGGCTCATCTTTTTTGTATATCTTCCTTGAAAAATCGGGTTGAAAGGTAAAAATAGAGTGCTACTTTTGAGAGAATATTGCATAGGATGAGGATATAATTATCTAAGTCTTCCTCTAGATTGTCAGTGAAGAGTCAGTTGCTAAAGGTACTGTAGTTGCAGATTTCCTACCATTGTTACTTCATAGGCTTAATTTCGCTTTTGTGTATTTAGAGCTTAATCACATCAGAATATTCCTGCCAGAATATAAATGTATTAATCTTTCAGTAACTGTTTTATTAATGATAGACAAGAAAATCATTGATGGTACAAGCTCATATGAAAATGAGCATGTAATAGGTATGAAAATTACGCAATGTTAAGGCTGATGAATTATACTAACTATTATTTAAAGACATTCATCGTCATATAATTTCCTGAGGAGGGGAAGTGGAGAGGGAGGTGCTGATCTGTTCTTGCTGGGATTCAGTGACAGGACATGGGGGAATGGTTCAAAGCTGCACCAGGGGAGGTTTAGAGTGGACATTAGGAAGCATTTCTCTACCGAGAGGGTGGTCAAAGACTGAAAAAAGCTTCCTAGAGAGATGGTCAATGCCCCAAGCCTGTCAATGTTTAGTAAGCATTTGGACAATGCCCTTAACAGCATTCTTTAGTTTTTGGTCAGCAAGTGGTCAAGCAGTTGGACTAGATGATCATTGGAGGTCCCTTCCAACTGAAATATTCTATTCTATTTTATTCTATTCTATTCTATTCTATTCTAAAGACCATTCAGCTGTCACACACTTAGTTTAATAGTCACAAAAATTAAAAATTCCTAAGGCAATCAAGACAAGTAATTTCGTGAATACATTGTATTTCATGGTGCACTTCAGGACCTTGTTACCTGTCCAAGAAATCTGTGAGAGGGTCTTCAGCCCTGCAGCTACCTGAAATAAGGCTTATAGTATCTAAGGGTCTAATGAACGTAAGCAGACAAATGGAAAGTGTTACCCTGCCCTCATGGGGTAATCTTGAAAGGTTTCTTTTGCTTGTTAGTGCAAAACTCAGCCACCAGGCTGTGTTGTGCTTTGGGTTCCTACTGCTAGCTGGGCAGGATCTGCTCCTATCTTACCTACTCAGGACATTGTACATCCTAGCTTGTAGCCTGGGATCTCTCACTTCACCCTTTAGATGTTGCATTTCCTTCCTCAATGCATCTGTAATGTCAGGCTTTTGTCATTGCCCTTGCTTGTCTGTGAACACAAGGAGCTCCAATTGTTTGTGTCTCAGTTTCAGATCCGACATTTGAGGACTGAAGTGTGATATTTTTCATGTAGACAGTCACTTCTGTCACAAATATTTGAAACTGCTGTGCTTAAGCTTACAGCAATTAAAGACAATCCCAAGCTGCAAAACAAAAATTTGTAGTGGTAAATTCCAAGGAACAGACCTTTGCCAGGACTGCACAAAAATAATAACAGAATAGTTTAAACTGTCTGATCTAATCTGTATTCAGGTTACATTGATCTTGTGCTTGCTGGAGAAAGGCTCCTGTTCTCATTGCAGTTTCAGTGCTTTGGCTGTATTCATTGGCCAACTGGTGAAATAGTTAGCCCATACATTGCCAGGAAGCCTTAAGCCAGTCTTTCCCCTGCCTTTCCTACAAAGAAAGAGCTGGCAAATAGGTTTATTCCATCCGGTAAATTCAGGGCTGGCTGAAGAGGAATCTTCTGGTCTACAGCAGCTTGTCTTAGTGCTTTTTGCTGCTTTTTTTTCTTTCCGGTCCTGGAATGAGTATAAGGCCCAGCTTGATCTTTTAAATTTTCTGAAGCCAAAATGGGGATCAGAGGATTTCTATGAGCTGTTCCCCCACTAACTGGGTAGAAGGAAATAATATAAATATGGACTGGTGCCGGGGAATAGAGAATCAGAGGCCTTTTTGTCCTTTCCTCTTTTCCTAGGAAAATTTGTGGTCTTTGGCTCTTTTTCTCTGAGCATTACCAACTCTGATGTTATTTGCAATATCCACTAAGTTCTAGAATTAATGCTTTGTTGCAGTTCCAGTCCCAGAGAGCAATATGCAGTTTTATGATTTATGTTAAAGCTAGGAGAATGCTAAGTGAAAGGCTGAAAAAGCACCAGTAGCTTGACTCTTTTGTCTGAACTGGAGTATTACAATCACATAATCATCTTGGAAACATAATGCTACATTTGAAATCCATTTAGGAGTGAAATGATTGGGAGGGACACAGGATACCCTGCTATCAGGCAGTGACACCCAATTCCTGCATCATGGTTACTTGAAGGTAAGTCCTGATGGATGTTCTCATCTGCAAGAAAACTGCCACATCTTCTTTCTTTGAGGAGTTGTCTCCTAAAAAGGGGAAATCACAGTTACATGTTTTGCTTCCGTAGATTAACTGTTATAGAGACATCTCTACTTAAACTCCTTTTATGCAGCAGATTTCAGAGTGTTTTTGTCTCAGGGCAGATTATTTTTTTGCTGTAGTAGCAATTCATTTCTCAAAGCCTCATCCAAGGGCATCAGAAGGTAGCCACATATTCTTAGCTCTATATCCCTTGGGATCTGGTGCTTTTGTAAATTATTTCAGTTCTCAAAGAGCAAATCTTTCTAGGGGTTAGTCATGTACTGGCCAGTCCTGTCCTCTGTATTTTGACCAAGAAGGCACAAAATGTTGATGATGACTCAATGATCTTAAAAGTCTTTTCCAACCTAAATGATTCTATGATTCTATGATTCCAAAACAGAAAGATAACTGACAGCTGAAGCCGCTTCCTGGAATGATGCCTGTTGGGATATGCTTATGCTTAGCAACATAGTGGTAATGAATGGAGAATGTGAAGCCGGTTACAGGATACTTATGAATGTGATAGTGATCCATGTATAGATTGTTCAGATCCATGTCTTCTATTCTACTCTGCTTCTCCAGAAGTCACCAGCACTGAAAATCTGTGCAAAATTAGTAGAATTAGAATTAGCAGAATTCTGTGTCAGCCAGCAGATGCCTTATGAATTTGATGGATAAAGTCAGGGGCACAGCAGGCCATTCTTAGATTATGCCTCTTGGTTCACTGGAGGAGCATAAGAACAATACCTGCTGAAAAGTATATATATATATATATATTCATAAGGAACAGACAATACAATTTTTTGCAGTTGTTCATTGCAGCATAACTCAAATTTAGGGTTTCTTTAGTGTGTTGTGCTCATTGGGCATATAGAAGCCCAAGCATCTGATGATAGCCGTGTTAAACCTCACACAGCCTAAAAAAGAAAAAGATTTGTTTCAGATTGTGGTATGTATCCAGGTAGTTTGCTATACCAAATAAATCACTGTTTGCAGGGGTTGCTTCTTATACGCATTGGCACTGGTGTGATCCTCACAAATCTTGAGGCATTTCATAACAGGTACACAATGCTCTAACTACGCTTGCTTCTTTCTCCAATACATTGCTTACCAATGTACCTCAGAAAAGTGTGGTGGTGTTGACTTTAGCTTTTGCTATGAAAGAATACTGATTGTGATTTGATTTTTCATTTTGGTGAGGAATAGATTTCAGAAGAAAAATTAATTTCAACTATCATTTGGAAGCTTAGTCCCTTTCTTTAATTATTTAAGTTTCTGTTTATCATTCTCACTATTTTAAATTTTCAGTACTTCTGCTGACTCAGCTCACTCTTTTTACTTTTCTCATTTTTCCCCACCAGAAAAAACTTGCAGAGGTTTAAAAGGAAAAACATGGGAGAAAGCTTACAGTTGTCTGTAAATTTTCAGTGTCTTCAGAATGAAATCAAACAATTTTTGTTTTTCAGCTCAGAAAAATTCCAAAGAGTATAGTTATTCAAACTATTTGTAGTTTGAAAGAAGAATTTTTAAATGGGACCAAGAAAGGGCAAAAAGGAAGTGTATTGCTAAAATGATAAGCTTTCTTTAACTAAGAAATGGTGTTTAACTATCTCTTCCTATACACAAGTGTTAAAAACACTTTTAAGAAATTACTGTTTTATCCAAGCTATTCTCATATGGAGGGCAAGTTCTACATTTGGATAAAGAAGCAGGGCCAAATTCTCATTTTAGGCCTATGTGTTACATATTTTGCTATGAATTTTTTTAAAGTTAGAAAAGTGGAAAAAATGTTACAAGTGAATACTCATCCTAGCTGTAGTTTTCACTAAAAATAAACACTGAAAATATGACAGGTTATTTATTTAAATTGTAGGTGCAAGTACTCATAATCTGGTTTAACATTTATTTTACTCTCTTATACTAACAAACATGACCAGTTGGAACAATTCCTGTTAATCTGGGAAATAATAATGGCAGTTTAACCACTCAAAATGTAGCTAAGGGGACACAAAACATGTTTCAAACTAGAACAGTTATTGTGTCTCCTACTCTGTTGCTTACTCTTTACAGTTAACAGAGAAGGGCTTCTATCCCTGGACATCCCCAAGTCCTGGTTACACTGACAGCCCATGCAGGAACAGCTCTTCCAGAAGAGCTGTAGGCAAAGAGAAGGTCTCGAAGCCACCTCTGTGTCCGTTCCACCCACTCTGTTCTGTTCCAATGGACTCTTCCTGTTTCACGTTTCATGAACAAATGAAAATAAAGTATGTGTGGCAATGGCACAAAAACCAGAGAACACACACAGGTCTATGAGGTGGGCAGGTAGCAACACACATTTTTTCTTTGTAAACTGAGTTTGTCCAATCTGGGCATTTTGGGGATAGCAAATCCCAATCCTACTGTTATTTACTCTTTACTCTAGAAAGAATTGTGCTTTAAAAATTAAAACTTTTCTCTCAAAGGGATATACTAGAGTTATTAAGCCTCATTTTTGTTACACAGTGCAAAAGGTGCAGACCAAAAGAAACCAACAATGAAAGATTTACCTACTTTGTGTTTCCCCATTGCTTTTACCTTTACATCAAGAGGAGTTGAACAAAAGTGGTTGTTACTTCAGTAACCTATTTTTAACACAACTGAAGAATAGTTTTTAAATTTCTGGGAAATTTATAACAAAGGAGCAAGGCTCAAAAATATTCTTCAGCTTGAATTGTGGTATGTCTGTAAGGGCCTCTTCATTGCTCTGACAGTTTACTAGGTCATTCCTGATCTTTTGAAGATCTTGCAGATATATTAGCTGGAGGTTCAAGTACAAATAGAAACAAATAAACACTTACTTAATGTATGAATTATCTGCTAATAGGACTCATCTGAAGTCCCAGACCACAGGAATGTGAACTGAGACTTTTTATGTGGGTCACCATGACCTCACTGCAGGCACCTCAGAGATGACTAGCATCTATGTTAGTAATTACTTTGAAATCTGGCTGTAGTGACAAATACAACTTTCAAAATACTGATATCTGATATTCTTAACAGCTGCGTCAATTAGCATGATAGGGCTGGAATATCTTTCCTGATGATTACTGTGACTGCTGACTCAGCAGGGCCCTGAAGTTTCTCTGGAGGTGCTGGCTGAGGAGACACACCTTTTCCTGCTGCTTCATGTGCAAAAAGCTTCATGGGCTCTTGCATGGGAGCAGGCTTGTCTGCAGCACAACAGCCTAAGCAGCAGGCAGGCATACCCTGGTAATACTGCCCCTCATGGCATGTAAAGTAGAGCAGAATTATTGAGACCTGCATCTCAGTAGGAAAAAAGAAGTGGTGTAGTCTGGCTAACTTTGTTTTGCTGGAGCAATTTTTAATGTGGGTGAGGTGTTCTTATGGCTAAGGACCATTCAGCATGGACCTGTTCTTTTGGTGCACATTGATAATTCAGGTTTTGTTGAGGAAACTCAGCAGGAGGAACTTCTTCATCCGGTGAGGCATGGGCCTACAGCAGGGGTTCTTTCCCACCTGAGGCTGGAGCACTGCCAGCTCCACACTCCCAAGCGCTCGGTGGTCACACAAGGCTGTTCCCTAAAGAAGACTGTGTGACTCTGTGGGAAACTGCGGCGGGTCCGCAGGTTCCTTGGCAGAGTATGAGGCAGTTGACCTCAACTAGATTGTCGTGTACCCGTGAGAAAGTGTGAGATAATGAACTTGGATAGTTTTGCTATGCTGATGTGCAAAACAAGCAGAAGAACGGGAAGCAGAATATGTGGACGTGCAGGTGTGAAGAGCCAATGGACTTAAAGAACAAGGAGCCTGGATCAATGGGGGGAAGACAAGTATGAGAAAGAATAGTATAAAAGTTTGGAAATAATTAATAAAATAACAAATACTTTCTTGCACCAGATTCTTGTCATGTCCGTCTCAACAACGACATGACTCCAGTAAAGTGGTATTTTGTGAGGCTGCATCTTCTGGGATGATTCACTGGTTTGGACAGCAGGTGCCTGAATCTCCATTTGCTGCACAGACAAAGCTCCATGTATGAAAAAGCTAGGGTTTGCTCCCTCTTTCTTCTCTGGTTCATCTGTGTACTTCTTTTGCCTGATGGTTAAATGTTATCTTCAGATGTTTCAAAAGATTTTGATATAGATTACCCTAAGATTATCAGAGGATTTCTCATGACCTAGTAATAACTTTCTAATGACACCTTTTGCCCACATTGTGGCCTACACTATGTAGGAAGAATTATTTCCAAGAAATCCTGTCTGCTAAACCTTCTATTTCTTTTGCAAGAATTTATTTTCTGTCTGGGACACAGGAATCTGAACTGTCCTATGCACTGGCCCAAGATGCAGAATAAACCATGAGAAGTGGCTGTTCTTTGTAGGAAATAAATCCATAATTGATCCTGATTATAGTATCCAATTGTGGAAGCCACCCAAGAAGAAAGACACATAACTCCCAGCCCTGGAGATAACAGCCTAGTGGCCATGAATTCTAGGTTTTGAGTGGAGACTTGAGCATCAAGAAAAAAAACCAAACTCTTGGAGACCTAGTTTCAGAGTGGGCTAGTATGGGAGAAACAAAAGCACATAGATTAACTTCTTTGACATCGTTTCCTCTACCATTGGAGAATGTATGGGAGCAAATATTCTGACAGTTTCTCGTAATGCCTGCTTTGCTGCAAGGACGTTATCCTATGGTTCATCAATTAGGACGTTCATGTGCTAGATTGCTCTGAGATGGGGCAAGGGAAACTTGGGCAGAGCTAGCAGGGTATTTCAATCCCAAGATCTTCACAAACAGGCAGCACAAATACACGTTGCACCACACGTGGCTTCTTTCACCACATGCAATCCCAGGATGTCAGTGCATGCCTTTATGCCCTGTGCTAGGACAGGAAAAACACATCACTGGCGTGATGTTTCAGTAATGCTGGAGTGGCAGGGTGAGCACTATGCCTTTTGGTTTTCTGCATAATTTGCCACCAAAAAATTGCAGCTGTAATTGGGATGAAAAGGACGGCACGGAGCAGGTTTAGGCTAACAGCCACGGAGTGTGGGCACAGCCGTGCTGTTCTGTAGGCTGCTGGCCCCATGCGGGCTGGATAAAAGCCAGTCCTTGCCAGGCTGCTGTTCTGTCCCTGAAGCGGGTGCCAGGGACTGCAGACTCAATGACAGCTGTGGCAGAGGTCTTACTAAGTTTAGACATAGGTCTCATGTAGCTCTGCCTTGGTCTGACCCTGAGTAGGTTGATGGGGTAACATCTTTGATCAGCCTCTGGGCTGCCAGACAGAACAACATTTCTATTTTTATACCACAATTATAGGAGATATGCAGGTCCATAGTTGAATCCTCCTTCTCTTTGTTCTCTTCACTTTTTAGTTGGAGCAGAAAAATAGGCCTTTTGCTATTATCTCCCAAGATACACTCTGTGACAAAAAAGTTCACCAGTTTCTCTTAATACTGCAACAGCTGTTTTAGTTACTCCCTGGACCCCTTCACTCCTTTTCTTGTGCAGCTGTTTTTAAATTACAGAGGGAAAGATAATCTATATCATCTGATACTAGGTTAATGCCTAAAAATACAACACATCCAAAAAATAATTAAAGACCAAGAACATGAGTTACATGTGTTCTTAGTGGACAAAAATGTTTACTTATTTAAAAAGGAGAAGTCCCTGGAACAGTGTGAGTTCTCCACCTACCCCCACTTGTCCTGCCGCTATGGCAGATGAACTGATGGTGCTGACACGTCACCTATGCAGTACAAGGAAACTAAGTGTTTGAACAGTGAATTGAAGAAGTATTATGAACTTTCTTAACTTGTTTGTTGATGTTGCTGTTAAGGAAAAAGAAAATCACAAATCTGGATGCCCTTTCAGTTAATATTAACCATCTGTCTGATTTGGTCTACTTCTTTTCTGGCAGGACTTTTACTTTTGTGGTTCTTTTTCTTTTCTTTCTGATTATGAAGCAATCCCTAGTGGCATGTTAGAAATCACCACTATAAATGCTGACAATTGTTCTGGGGTTAGCTTCAAAGACTTGTAAAACCCACAATGTTAAATCTACGTCTGAAGCTGGCGTAGTCACTGGCTCCAAATGACTAGTTTGTGTGCAAGTTGTCCTCAGTTCTGAACACCCTGCAAATTCTTTCAACACAGGATTGCTTGTCAAATGCAAATCAAAATTCAGCCTTTGGGCCACCACTTCTAGGACTGAGGGGAGTTTGCCAAGGACCCAGTTGAGTACAGTGGGGTGGCTGGAGAGCCACAATTGCAACTGGTGAAGGTGGAGGATGGCCAAGGTTCTTTGTACCAATAGTTGGTTGCCCTGAAGGTAAGTAGTGGCAGAAATGGTAAACGGTTGTCACAGCTGTGCACAAACTGTTTGGAAAGCAAAGGAAAAAATGCGTGAGACTTTTGTGGATGGATTAGTGCTCCTGCCTAAAAGACCTGGCTTCTTTGGCATGTTATTCTGCCTTGATTTCATGGGGGTTTGCTATCTTTCATGTCTGATTGGATGAGATTAGAATTTGACCCATTGCCTCTTGTCTGCACCTTTCAGTCACAAAGACAATTTAAACAGTGTGTATAGGAACAAGAACTGGGTTTAAGTTTGCATCCCAGTGTACTAACAGCAGTTTTGCCTACAGCAGAATGATACTCTGAATGTGAATGTGAGTCTACATACCATGGAAAGAGAAAGGAGAATTTTTAGTCTAGTGGTATGGGTTTTTTTAAGGTATATTAGAAAATTTGAATCTCAAGCCTATTTAGGAAAAAGTGCACACTGAACTAAAGAAAATAACCTATTCATACGATAATTAATTTAAAAAATACTGGTTTGTTTCTGTTCTGAAACTAGAAATCTTTATCCTCTGCTGTAATGTTGAGGATAAGCTGGGATAAGCTGTCTTTCATTACCATTATGGATTCATTCCCTATTTATCCTTTGGATCTTTCTTGGAGACAATTCGCAACCATGCTGCTCAGAGCATCCTTTTTAAGCACAGGATGTCTATGTTAGGACCTCTGTTGTTTTTTTCTGCCTTTTCAGTGTCACCTCCACTGGATGTCAGAAAAAAAATATTTAATAAGCATCTTTATTACTGTGTTTGGATGTTCTAGTGGCTGACTAAAGGTTTTTGGTGCTATTGAAATTCTATTTGTAGTGTCAAATAGCAGTGAATGAAGTAGCATAAAATGTAACGTTCTCTTTGTTTCCCATGTAGTCTTCAAGGATATGCATCTTTTCAGTTTGCAGCATCTCTGGGTGACTGAGATCCTTTGCCTGTTTCCATTAATATCAAGAGAAAGTCTATTTCTTCCTTCAGTGGGAGCGTGGCTGAATCATTAAGTGCAGTTTTTCTAAACCAATGTCTGATCCTGTTTTGTTTTGTCTTTTTACTTTTTCCTCCTTGTGTCTATTATAGAAATTAACTAGGTATTAGTATTGTATTATTCTCTGGCCTTTTACTATGTTCATTTTCCATTTACAATGTTCAATGTGTTGTTTTGGCCCACTGGAAATGGCAGTGGAAATATTGAGTTAAAAATATTCAGAGAATATTACAAACAAAACCAGGGAACTATATCACTATGAGACAGACTGAAGCAGGCTGACTACTTAATTCTGCCTGTGCCGACATTTTCAGAAGTAGGTTTATTGCAACACTGCTGTATTTCTCATCCATTTTTATCAAGAGGTTTTGAATCTTCATTGAACGGTGCATAGAGAAACATGAATGGCTAATTCTTTTTTTTTCAAAGTAGGAAATGGTGTAAAATGTTAGTATTGGACACAATGTGTGACCATAGCAAAGTCAAACGTGACTGACTCTCTAGTGCTTGACATGGTGTAATAGGGTTTCTGTTATTTATGCATGTCAAACTTTAGTTTCCAATTCTAACAAACTCATGTAGTTCTAGTTCTGTTTTGAATTAACAAAAATCAGAACTGTCCTTTCTACTCTCATTTTGTAATAACACTGGCAATTAAGAAATAAGACACCAGCCACAAACAAAGAAGCAGTTCCTGCCTTAATGATTTTGTGGTCTGAATTCAACACCCCTGATGGTCACCAGCTGTTTTACACCTTTGTACTTATATTTTCTTCTTAAATTGAACTTCCTGGTGAATGTAGTTCCACTGGCTTGGAGAAGCCTTATCCTAGTTTTCATGAGCGTACTGGAGATCAGAACTAGGATCTATATGTGATTTATATTTATAAAAATTTGTGAAAACTCATTTGCTATATGGCTGTCTTTAAAGCCAGATGCTTTCACTTCTGCCCACAGAAGTTTCCGCTTCTGGGGGTTGTTTGGGAATTCCTCTATTTGAAGAAAACTGGCATAGGTAGTTCTTGAGCACAACTGATTTCAATGAAGAATTTTATTATGTTTTCTGCATAATGCCTGTCATACAAAAATGATATTATTTTGTGATGGGTACCATGTTTCCCT
>NW_009607812.1:23794-48074 GCF_000690535.1 Cariama cristata
CCACAGAAAGGAACAGCTGCTGCTTTCATACTCATGTTTTGTGTGAAGCTGTCTGCAGCAATAATGAAAAGCTCCTGGCAAGACTGACTCTGAGGTCTCCAAGCAGGAAGACTTTGTTGATCGTGGCATACCTTTTTGGCATAGATTTACACATGTCTTTACCGTTGAATTTCTGGCTTCTTCAAAATGAGACAGCTTGTCTCAGTAGAAATACACTTGCTTTGCATACGCATTGTAGCTTTCAATAACCATCTTACTTTATTGCTGCCACATCCATGCCAGGTACTAAACTGGCCATGATCTTTTCAGCTCAGCTCAGACTTGTGAGCATCTTTGCGTGGCTTTATACCTTTAAATACGGTTCATTTTTATTGTAACTCACTCGTTACTTTGGGGTACTGGAGATTTTATCTCTGATTCTACAGATTCCACACTTACTATGACCAAAGCCTGCAAGTGTTTGCAGTGCCTACTACTATGGTGAATAAATATGACAGTGTCTCCTTTAATATAGTTACACATAACCTAATAGAAAATCACAATGCACAGTCAGTCCATGACTAGAAAATGTCTCCTTTTAGGGAACAAAAATGCAGTGTCTTCAGAGTTTGGTACAAACACAGGCCCTGTGTCACATTTTCTATCCCTGTATTCACAGCAGGCGTATGCTGCACAATTCCTTTTGGGTTGAGCAGAAGACTTGTAGCAGGGAGAAATGGTACGTGGAGGTAACCTGATGTATAGGAGCATAACAAGTTAATCTAAGCTTTTTGTTTTTAAAGGACATTTGTTCCTTGGGGTTTTGAGTTACACTGAAGGCATTCTCTTGGGTGTTTCTGTGTTCTCCCTTGCACTCCTGCCCTGTGCTTTCTGGAGGCATCATTTTGAACAGGAACCTGTGAGGACTGCTCTTCGACACCAGCACCTCATGCCTTCGAGCCTCCTGCCACCCTGTGCCATCAAGGCCCCATAACTGCTGTAAGAAAACACGGTGATTGATAATTTCTTATGAGTCAGCTTCTGCAGTCCATGCTCAGGTCCTGATTCTCATCTTCCTGTTTCACTTGGGTGGCTGTTCAGCTGAACAAATGCAAGAATGAATGAAGCCCTGGTGTGTTTATTAAAGCAAAAAGGCCAGTGGTTTGCCCCAAATCCATAGTGTTGTCTGCATGTAAGTTAGTATCCATGAAGAATTAGGCCCTCCTAACTTTGTAATGATCTTTGTTTTCATCAATGTGAATGAAAATAGTTGCCCATACAGGTAAACTCAATTTTAAAAGTATTTATTTGAACCTAATTGAGAATTAATTTCATTTTTTGAAAAGTAACTGTGAAATACAAAGCAGTTATTGATATAATCCTTTAAATGGATACACAAAGAAGAAATAAGAATATCACAAGTGTCATATCACTGTTTCTAGCAGTGGGTAACTTTACTGTCCTAGATATGATAATGCAGAGATAACTGGATACAGAGGCACCAAACACCCTAAGTAGTTTGAAAATTGCATTTAGTTGCATACCAAAGTAATAATGTGTTAAGTGTTTTCAGTTTCACAGATATATCTGCAATAATAATAAGAATGCTATGCCTGCCTCTGAAACTACTTTGAGATAAGTGATATCTTTTCCAGATCACAAGGAATTAGTAACTATATTAAAGGTCCTTTATGTGTAAGGAACCTCCTATAAAAACCAGCCACAATCTGCTTCTCTGATAGTGAGTCTGGGTCACTACTGAACAGATGAAAGTATCATTTACTGTGTGAGTTTTATTACAAGATTTGCAGTGTTAACAAGGTTCAGGGGATTTTCTTTTTTAACCATCAAATTTGTCATCTGGAGGCTGTTCATATCTTAAATCCCAGATGAAACTTGTCAATCCATGATTATCAACGCCAAAGACAATATCAGTAGGAATCCCTGAAATGTGAAAATGTCAAGTTTAGCCCTTGCATTAATGGCCATTCTAATACTGTAGGCAAAAGATAATCCAGAGAAAAGGAAATGGTGCTATAGCTGTGTTGGTGTATGGACACAGGCAGGACAATTAAAATTTAATTTTTTCAACTATAACAGTTGGCCTAGTAAGACAGAAAAATCTCTGCTTGCACATCTTGTTCCCACAGAACTGCATGCTATATATAGTGTTAAAAATGTATGAGATGTGTATACCTAATGATTGTTCTGGTTTTAACTTCAGTCACAGAAACGTGAGCTGCACTTAAAAATAGACAACTTTAGGTGTCATTATTAAACATATGGAAAACTGCAAATTAAAATACACTTGTTGCAAATTATAAACATGCTTATCTAAGCATGGGATTTGCCCTGAGCAGTACATGTAGTAAGTAAAACAAATAGTTCTTTAGGAGCTAGGTTCTTTCCTAGCTTCTGTATTGGGAGTTTTACTAAAGAGGAATTAACAAAATGTATTTTGTTTCATGGTGTATTTTGTGGTGTTTAACTTCATGAAGTTCAATAAGGAGAAGTACAAAGTTCTGCTACTGGGGAGGCAAAACACCATGCACCAGTACATGATGGGCCTCCCCAGCTGGAAAGCAGCTTCATAGAAAAGGATCACGGGGTCCTGGTGGACATCAAGTCGATCATGAGTCAGCAATGTGTTCTTGTGGGGAAAAAAAAAAAAAAAGCCAACAGCATCCAGGCCTGCATTAGGAGAAGCGCTGCCAGCAAGTCGAGGGAATTGAGCCTTCCCCTTCTCCTCAGTACTGGTGAGGTCACACCAGGAGTGCTGGGTCCAGTTCTGGGCTCCCCAGTACAAGAGAGATGGGGACATACTAGAAAGAGTCCAGCAACGGGCCATGGAGATGGTGAAGGGATGGGAGTGTCTCTCCTGTGAGGAAGGACTGAAAGACCTGGGACTGTTCAGCTTGGAGCAGAGAAGGCTCAGAGGGGATCTTGCTAATGTGTACAAATACCTGAACGAAGGGAGCCAGGCTCTCTTCAGCGGTGCCCAGTGACAGAATGAGAGGCAATGAGCACAAGTGAACACAGGAGCTTCTTCCTGAACATCAGGAGACACTTTTCACTGTGAGGCTGACTGAGCACTGGCACAGGTTGCCCAGGGAGGTTGTGGAGTCTCCATCCCTGGGAGATACTCAAAAGCCATTTGGACATAGTCCTGGCCAATTGGCTGTAGGTGGCCTTGGTTGAGCAGGGGGTTTGGACCAGATGCCCTCCAGAGGCACCTTCCAACCTCAACCACTCTGTGGTTCTGTGATTCTGTGTATACCTCCTTCCTAGAGTCTTCAATGAAACAGAACTCCAATTACTCACATATTGTTTTATAGATTGATTTTTACATTATAGAAATGTCTGTAACTGCCATTTGGAAATTTGAAATCGTATCATAATATATTATGAAATATATAAGACAAGTTTTCAGGTGAAAAGCATAGAGATACAAAATTTTAAATTAACTGATTAGCAGGAAAGGGAGTGGTGCAGCACAATAGCAAATGTATTGAATTGGCAGGTGAGGTTGCTTGCATGGATTAAGTGGCTGTAAATATGAAGTTATTGCATGACAGAAATAACAAAAGCCTGTTGATTTTTAAAACTTGGCATTGTTAAATGGCCCCTGTGGTTGTCCAAGATAGTTTAACTTCTCTTGGTTGTATGTAGGAAACATGCCAATCAGGATTATTCTCCATCTGCTTTTGTTCACAGTTGCTACTGTTGTGGCAGAAGTTTCTCTTGCAAGCTGCGTCTTTTCCATCAGGGCAGAAATATCTTAATTTTCATATTTGTTCAAAAGCCAGTCTGTTTCTTTGCAAACATTGCAATGTGCCAATTAATATGACAAGAGAAAATGAGGCTGCTAATGTGATTCTGCCTCATGAAAAATAGCTGCAGTACATGCTTGGATTTCTTTGCTCCTGCAGCCAGTCTCATCTTCCTCTTCTGTCTCCCATGCTGTCCCATACAGGCAGACCTCCCTACCCATCCTACTACTTCATATTCCACCTTTTTCTTAACAGTTTTTCTTCAGTCTGGCTGTTCCTTGCTATCTTATAACATCATTGACCCATGTATATAGTAAAACCACACAGGTGTTCAAAATGCCTTGTAAATATACCTGGTGAACACAGATGTGTGCTGTTTCCTCCACCTCCCAAGAGCAACACAGCATATTCCTTTACCGAAAGCAACTAGGTCTCTGCTGCACATGGGAGAGGGTCTCACCCTCTGTGTCATGATCCTGTGTCATGTCTCGATGTCACCATCGCTTTGGGGCATCTCAGCTCGCAGTATTGGGATAGGTTCTCAACGTGCTGCAATGCTGCCTGGGCTTACAGCTGTCTCATGAGCAAGGATGGAATTTTCTTTCTCCCTACCTTTTTCTGACTGTCACCAAAACAAAAGTCAGGCATGATGTATTCTTTTAAGGTAACTTAAAACCGAAACGTAGTGATTTCCCAAAAAAGGGTTATTAGACAAAATTAAGAAGAAAATTGGCTATAGTGCTTAATTAATTATTCCTTTGCATTATTTGCTGTTTCTATCTAATGCTCAGTGCTTCCACAGGTCTTTGGATTAAGCTGAAGTAAAAAATCACAGCTGTTTATTTATAGGTTGTGGTATTTTCAGTCCCAAAAGACTGTAAATAAGAAGGATGAAATAGAGGTTAAAATGGGATTTTTTTTCACCCTCTCTTTTGGAATTCATAATTTAAGCTGCAAGCCCCCTTCACCATTTAATTATCCATCGCAGCATGGGAGCAAACAGGAGGAATTAGAGGTCTGTGTGCAGTTGCAGTGCTACAATCTCACTGCAGTCATGGTGATATACTGGGATAGCTCACATGACTGGAGTGCTGCGATGGATGGATAGAGGTTCATTAGGAAGGACAGGCTGAGAAAGTGAGAAGATGGAGTTGTCCTTTGTAAGCGACAGCAGCAAGAGCATGTGGAGCTCTGCCTTGGGATGGGATACACACATGGGTGATGTTGCAGGAGCTGTCTGCTACAGAGCACACACTCAGGAAAAAGAAGTAGATAAAGTCTCCTTCAGACAACTGGAAGAAGCTTCACTTTCACATACCCTGGCCTTCGTAGAATCATAGAATCATTTGGGCTGGAAAGGACCTTTAGAGGTCATCTCATCCAACCCCCCTGCGGTGAGCAGGGACTTCTCCAACTAGATAAGGTTGCTCAGAGCCCCATCCAGCCTGACCTTGAATGACTCCAAAGATGGGGCTTCCACCACCTCTCTGGGCAACCTGTTCCAGTGCTTCACCACCCTCATTGTGAAATTTTTTTTCCTTATGTCTAGTCTAAATCTACCCTCTTTTAGTTTAAAACCATTACCCCTTGTCCTGTCACAGCAGACCCTGCTAAAAAGTCTGTCCCCATCTCTCCTATAGGCCCCCTTCAGGTGTTGGGAGGCCACAATGAGGTCACCTCGAAGCCTCCTCTTCTCCAGGCTGAACAACCCCAACTCTCTCAGCCTGTCTTCATAGGAGAGGTGCTCCAGCCCTCGGATCATTTTTGTTGCCCTCCTCTGGACCTTCTCCAATAGGTCCATGTCTCTCCTGTGCTGAGGGCTCCAGAGCTGGATGCAATACAGTGGTGGGGTCATGGGGGACTTCAGACACCTTGATATCCACTGAAGGGTTAATGCAGCAGAGCACAGGCAATTTGGGAATTTTCTGGACTGCATGGATGAGAATTTCCTGACACAGGTGACTGAGGAGCCAAGGAGGGGAGAAGCTCTGTTGCTCCTGATACTTCCTCAGAAAAACTGGTTGGGAATATGAATGCTGGGAGCAGCCATGCCTGCAGTGAGCATGAGATGATGGAGTTCAATGTGTACAAATACCTAAGGTGGGGAATAAAGAAGATAGAGCCAGACTCTTCTAGTGGTGCCCAGTGACAGGACAAGAGGCAGTGGGCTCAAACTGAAACATGGGAAATTCCACTTAAACAGAAGAAAAAGACTTTTTGTTGTTTGGACAATTAAACAATGGAGCAAGTTTCTTAGGCAGGTGGTGGAGGCTCCATTCTTAGAGATACTCAAAACCCAGCTGGAAAACTGTCCTGGTGAGCTTGCTGTAGCTGACCCTGCTTGAGCAGGAGTTTGGACTAGATCATGTCCAGAGGTCAGATGATGTCACCTGCCAACCTGTGCCATTCTGTAATGTGAATCTGTAATCAAAATATATTCCAAAGCAGGCTTCACAGTAAACTTTAGACATGCTTACTCACAGAGAAATTACAAGGAGCAATCCCAACTGACAAACTGATTTTAAAGAGTGATTTATTTAAGAGTATTTAAGAGTATAGCAGCATCAACTGCAAGGCACCCTTGTTTTTAGTTGTTTGAAGAATGGTTCCTTTACTAATTTGATTAAAAGAAATTCCAGGAAATTCATGCGTTACTACGTGATACTTCCTGAGTAATTTGGCAAGAACTTTAGCACAGCATGATCCATTAGCGCACTGTTTAATGAAAGGCACTAAATTACACAGTGTAAGTACCCATTTTAAGCATTAAGCAGGTGCACAGCAGGGTATGGGAGAAGAGTGGAAGCTGCTTTCCAAGCATACAGCTAGTTGTAGCCTGGGCTTCCTCGCAGATTGCTACCAAAGATTGAGAGGATAGGAGGAGGAATGGCACTTGAGGGATGATGGCATTTAGTTCCACTACTGTTTCCTGGGAACCAGGAATTAATTTTAGGCATCTTGTGGAGTCTCACAGTCCCTGGCTGCTACTTAGCAAGGTCTCCAGTCGCCAAACCCTCTTCCACAGAGCTGGCAAACACAAATTCCCATGGGATGATTTTTTTAATGATTCCATCCCCTCAAAAAGCACAGGAAAACTTGTTTTCTGTTTGATATAGAACCTTTTTTTTTAAAAAAAATGAATGAAATTACTGATTTGATCAAAATTTAGTATCTTTGGTTTTGTGTGTTCTTATACAAGCACAGTGAAAGCAGAAACAGAAGGCTGGATTAGCCAAAAAGGGGGGGGGGAGTGTCCACACCCTTTCTGTGCGCAGTAGCCCGTGGTGACAGGCTGAAGTTCAAATCCTCGCTCTTTGAACCCAACCCATGGTCTTGAACAGAGACCTTCCCTCAGATCACTCTTACAGGTCACTGGAAGTGAGGAGAGACCCCATGTTCCAGGCTATAGTGTCCCTTTACTCAGCGCTTGCTCAACCATATCGAGAGCACTGTGTCTAGCTGTGGTCCCCTCCAATACAAGACAGACATCAATAAACTGGAGTGACTTCAGTAGACGTCGGTGAAGATAGCCAGGGGCTGGAGCTCTTGACCTGTAAGGAGAAACTGTAGGACTGGATCTGGTTTAGCCAGAGCAAGGGATGGCTTCGAGTGCACCCAACAGCAGCCCTTGCACCCACAAGGAGATTACCAAAGGAGAGAAAACGGTCATAAATGGAAACTGGTTCAAGTGGACATAAAATAAAAAAAATGTTCAGGAGGACAGCCAAGCAATACGGCTGGAGTGCAGAGAGGTTGCATCATCTCCATGGTTGGAGGTTTTTGTACCCTGAATATATGAAGCTCTGAGCAACCTGAAGCAGTCTGAGCTCAGAGCTTCCCTGCTGTCATGGCTTTGGACCAGAGATTTCCTGTGGTCCCTGCTAGCCTGAGTGATTCTGTGATCCTATGATTTGCATTTATCTCCCCCATTCACAATGTCATGTTTTCTCTACATAAAGTGAAAACCCCCCAGGACAGACTGAGAGATGCTCAGATCCAAAATATCCTGTATCCCAGTGTCAAAGGCACTCTTCCAGGAGGTGGAAGATCCCAGTTCAAATCAGACAGAAAGAATGCTGAACTGAGACACTGCATTTCCCAGGACAACGCTGTAAACCTAGTTTGGCAATCACCCAACTAGGAAGATTAGTAGTGTCCACACTGCCTAGGTGGTTTTGCAATGATACCAAGTGCTTGGCCTGCAAATTCATATTTATTGAAAGAATGATCTTGCCAAAAAAAGCTTCACCTTGTTCTCATAACAACTATTTTCTGTGTAATGACTAACATACTGGGCTATGTTGATTTTCTCTGGTGAGTTTTCCCAGCAAGTGCTCCTCCCATTCTGCTCGGTAAAGCTTCTTAATCTCTGCCGGAACAGTCCAAGAAGCCTAAATATCTAAAATGTTCCAGGATGTTCCACTTCTGCCTGTGGCCAAGCAGCCATAGCAACAAAAGACAGAGCAAAGACATGAAGAAAAAAAGAAAGGATTTTATGGGGTGAGAGAAGGTTCCATATGTGAGGGGTAAACGTAATGCTGATGATCAACAAGGTGACTTTCCTTTCTTTTTTCTGTTATTCACAGTGCAATACAATTAGTGGTATATATGCTCCTGTTTACTCTCCCATCCAGTGTGTCAAAGCTAACCCGCAAGAAACACTTCTATGGCCCTTTCAGCCCATGGCTTCACTGGTCTGTAGAGGGTGATTTGAGTAACACAGTAAGCTGTCATATAACTTGGACTGATGGGCACCATCAATTCATATTATTTTTAATGACCAGTTACTTGTCAGCTGGGGTGATGATTTGCAGGCCTTTATCCAAGTTCACATCAGTATAAGAGAGATCGATAGAAAGTTAATTAGGAGATGAAGGTTGCTGTACTGACAGAGCCCAGGACTCCTTTTTCATACCACTTGGTCTGGACAAAGAAGTAAGTGCCCCAGTGCTCGGAAAAGATGGAGCACTGATGAGCAGTAGACGACTCAGAGTCAGTCTGGAGAAGCTGATGAAATTGTTGCTATGTTATGGTGACAGTTGTCAAATCTGGGTGGGAATCGGCAGAAGAGCAACCATAACTGAGTACCTCATGACTTATTCTCATTTGTTCCCTAGCTGACTACAGAAATTGGCACATCATAACCACAAATCTATCTGTGAGCTTTGGCCTTGAGGGCAATACTGGGGAAACAACAGAAAGAGGCTGTTAAGGTACTATTGAGCCTGCCACGTGAGGCACAATGTTTAGCGAGACTCCTAGCGTGTCTCAGAAGATCAAGTAACAATCGATGTCTAGAAACTGATGGAAATAGGGGATCTGTCAGATTGCTAGTTATTCAACCCATCTTGTCATGATGCTAGAACTGAAAATGGAGTACTCCTAACCAGATGAGAACACAAGTCAAAGAGAAATACCCATATTTTGTAAGGCAGACATAGGACTCATTCCACAACAGCACATTGTTGTGGCAACCTCATACCCAGTGTCATTAATTATTAGTCATTTTCCCCCTTGCCGTCTACTGTAATCCTCACTCACTGCTTTTGTCTCTACATGGTTGCAAGGAACTCACAGATCTGTCATTTTGTTGGGAACCAAAATTTGTTTGTTTACCACGAAGTGCAACGTTTCATGCAGACCACTACTTGCACATCTGATCATTTTGGCCTGGTATGAGATGCCCAGTGTGCATACACAGATTGTTTGCAGGCATTGATCAAACTAGCTGACAGTGCAAACCACAGCCACAAGAAGGGATGTAATTTTGGCTTTTCTTTTTTTGTCTAAGCGAAAAGCTTTAGAAGAAATAGCCTCATCAGTTTGCTAGCTTTAAAAACAGGAAGAAGAGCCTCTGAAATGTCTAAATTTACTTTTTTTTTTGGCTGTCTTTTTTTGTTTAGAGATGATTGGTGTGACTCAGTCTTTCCTTCTGCCCAGCAGGGAGAATTTATAACGTCTGACAGTTGGCCCTAATAATTCCTGGGGGACAAATGTTTTAACCTGAGGAATACATTTTTTGTCCTTGCAGATTTGCAAATTGGCAAGGCTTTTTGGTTGGAAAGCGAATCATGAACGACAAAGTGGTGCTGTCTCTTTCATGGAACTTGACTTTTAAAGACCAGAACATACAGGGATTTTTCTGTACCTCCAAGCTTTAAGACATTTATGTTCATTATTTGGATCTTATACTCCCTTAACTTGGGCTACGTAACATTTCAGGTTGGGAAGCCTCACTCTCCTCACACCAACGGTAGGATAAATCAGGAAGAACTAGACTGAAGTATAAAATCAGGATATGAAACCCCAATCCAGCCTTAAATGTTTAAACAACATTAAAAATAGTAACATCTATGTTCATTAGCATGCTGAGGAACGAAATGGATTATTCCAAACAGTAAACAACCACCTCTTTGATCCCTCTCATTTCTTCTTCCAATAGTTTCCTTTCTCATACCATTGCAATAACTGCCACCTTAAAGATTTTCAGCACTGCTTGAGTGCTGCAAAACTCACAGATCAAAACAGATCGGTGTAACAGAAAAACAAAAGGCCAGTTATCCCTGTGAAACAAGGCAAATCTCAGGATCAGTGGGATATGCAGGAACACTCTGGAGCAGCCATGCAGGTTTTTCATCAGGTAAGTAACAAGTTATGACCTGTAATCAAAGTGAGTGATACATCACAGAGATCTTTCTTTGTTGTATGCAATCTGTTGAAATGCTGACATTTAACATGAACAGGCTGAGGGGGGAACCCTGTGGCAATACCTGCCTGTACAGCTTTACATATATATTTATCTTGTGCTCTGTACATTTATGATATGTGTCAAACTGAAAAATGGGGAGCAGCTGGAGCTGCCTCATTTGGAATGTTTGTAAAAGTGAAGCTATACTTTTTGTGGTAGTCGGCCATCACCAGCGTGAGTGAGTATCCTGATTTCCTTTGCAGTCAGATAGAGTATTCTTCACTTTGATATGAATTTGCAAAACTTCAGCCATAGACCCTTCAGGCAAAAGTACCGTATGTATATCAGCTGTCTTGGTTTCGTGATGTGGGTTTTGATTTTTTTAATCTCATACACTTACTATCTGATGTTGCAACTGGAACTGCTGTTGCTATGAACATGTCTTTCCTTTTTTTAAATATATCCTTGCTTTATTCAGCATGTTTCAAAACAAGAGATGGTGCCAATGCTGGCAAAGAGAAAGCTCTGACAAAGGAAGGAGGAGATACCCAGCTAAGAGATGGATTAATACATGACTTGAAGCCACACAAAATCCTAGCCTGGCAGCCAGGTGAGAGCAGTAACTTCCAGCCGTAGGACTCCAAGGCCCAAGGATACAATACTGACAATGGTGTCTGCCAACTCTTTGCTGATTCAGGAGACAGGAAAGCTTCTGACACAGCTGAAGTAGTCCTGGAGGACTCTCTTAAACAGGGTAACCCTCCCCTGCAGAGTTTCTGCACTGTTTTGGGCAGTTACTGTCCCCCTGCCAGGGAGATTCATTACCCTAGTGCCAGTCTTACAAAGAAGTCCCTGAAAAGCTACTTTACACCAAGATAGGGCACGTGCAGATCCAATTCACACAGTCCTAAAAAATAGGGGCTAATAGTTTTAAACAGAACTGAACAAATCTGCCTTTTCTGTTGTCTCACTTCCTTTTTTTTTTCCTTTTTCCATCTCTGCACATCTCCTTATATTTGGCTTTCTCCTCTGCTTTCTTCCAAGTTCTGCAAAAGTACTGTCATCTGAGGGACAAACTGACCACAGGGCATTTATTTGTACACAATAATATTTTACCATGGCAACCCTGATTTTTTTCATTATGCAGTCCTCCGGATGATGAAGTTGCTTTTGAACAGCTGGGCATTCCCCTGCTTCTTCTGCAGCTGGTATCTCAAAGAAATCTTAAAAATAGATTGTTACAGGCACAGAACCAATAAGGAAAAGGGCCATCATCCATAGAAAACGTTTTCTGCAATTGTTGATGGCTTTTTTGTTTGTTCATGCCTACAAGTAAGAGTTACTTATTAATAAATGATCAATCATGTTGTTTTGCTGTTAATAGGCTTAATTATGTTTACTTTTACACCTATAGTGCAGCATCTGGTACAAATTAGCAGAGAATACTGTCCACAGTGTTTCGTTCTTTCTGTATTGTTGCAAATTTTTTTACAAAATTTTCTTTTACCTGATTCATTCTGTAATGTCCAAAGATGATAATGGCATTTGAATATTGTTTAAACAAAAGAATACTTTTCTATTTTCAGAGCTAAAATGTATAGCAGAATACAGGTAGCCTATCTTGGAAAGAACAGTTTACTTTTGTCAATTACACATTGCTCCAAGGATCATATGGTGGCACTCAGCTAACTAACCTCGGCCCTACCTTTACAACTCAGCTTTCCTTGCAGGAGATAAAACCAGTTCCTGATTCCAGATGTGCACTGAGCTGCAGTCCTGTCCTGAGCTCAGCTGCCATCCCAGGTCTCTGGGCTGAGCAGGATGTTGTTGGCATTTCATCTCCGAGGTCTTTGATTTCCCTACCCCCTAAACCTAGGCCTAACCCTATCCTTCTGCAGAGTAGACGAAAAATCTCCCCAGTTTAAAATGTATTATGACCTACCACCATTCCGAGCCCACCTTTGTCTACCCCTCTGGGTAGAGCAGGATTTCAATGTTACTCCAGCCCTGAGGATCCTTGCTTCTCGAACCCTAACACTATGCTTCACTAGTGTGAATATCAAACCCATCCAGTTGGAAACGGGTGATGAAACCATCATTACCCCAATACCCCATCCTAAGCCAAATCCTCATCCTAGCTTTGGGCTGAGCGGGACTTTGCTAAAATTCTGTCTTAATGGGAAAAATTTGCCATTACTAGTTAGAGTTAGACTGTCCATCGTTACATAAATGCCTGCTCCAGCACATCTTGTTTCAGTGTACTTTAAATGAAAAAATATTCTTGTGTTGAAATTAATATTTAGACTATATTTTTGCAAGTAGCCCTTATTCTAAATTTCTATACATTTAAACTCCTATCTTCATGTACAGCAGCAAGGGTTGTTTTTTTCATCTAGATATAACTAACTTTCTGTAATTGGACACTTACAGTACAGCTTTATTTGAAGCATTTATTATTGTTCTCACCAGAGCAGGTGAAATACTCAGTAAAATACCTGAACCTTAAAGTAATTCTGTGGATTTGTCCAGGAACCAAAACCGCTTTAAATACTGAGCCCAAAAATACCAAAATATGAAATATTAATATTTCCTTCTTCTTCTCTCCAAGTTCATTTCATAACTACTCATCTTTAGCAGACCAGCTGGGGAGTTCCACCACAGAAGGCCTCCGCTTCACCTCATGAAACCAGGTCTTCTCTTGTGATGGCTTCTGTCTCTTGCTGGTGAAGCACAGGTGATGTAGCTAGGATTTATGCAAAGAAACTCCTTTACATGCAAGTTTGTGGGAACGCTACTTTTTAGCAGGATTGTCTGCAGTCACCATGACTGAGAGGTTCCCCATCTCACTTTGAGCTCCAGCTCTCCTGCTCTGCACAGGATGCTGCTGCTGTGGCTGCTGCCTACTGGCTTCCTTTGCTCCGCAAGCAGATGACCAGCCCATGGCATGAGGATAGAGAAGGGACTCTTGTAGAGCTGCCTTCTCGAGCATGGGTCAAGCATGGGTATCCTCTTCAGACCCCTCCACCTGACCATTTATAGCAGCTGTGAAATCACAGTGTCTGGCACTCTCACTGTCAGCTGAAAAGGACAGAATCAGCAGCTGAAAGCAATATCTGATGGCCTTCAGAGCCGACTACCTGGCTAGCAGGCCATTAACCAGGCTTGTAGCTGATATTTAGATACCTTAAAGTCCAATCATCTGCTAACTGTCTGTTTTTTTAAAAAATCATGGAAGTCAGACCTGATAGCTGTTATAAAACATTAACTAGCTATTTGCTCAGCACCTGAGTGCTTTTCTCCAAAGAGTAGGTTGCAGTTTGCTGGCGCCAGCAGAGTTTTTACAAAGAAAGAAACAAATCACTGGGATTTGTTTAGTAGCTTCACATGCAGGTGTCATTCTTGACTGTTTCTTTTACTCCTCTTCATGAAATCATGGTGATATGCAGCAAAAGCCCACTTCTTTCAAGCAGCTGGCTCTTCTTTACAGGGAATTAAGCAAGGTCTGAAAAACTTACCATATAATTAAAAAAAAGTAGCCTGATACTTCTAATGTAACAGAGGGATCCTGGAGTCTTTTTTTTGTTCCTCACAAAGAGTCATCTTTACTGAGCTGTGACTTCATGCCTAGCTTTACCTTCTCTGACATTGGCCTCCTAGCCTTTTCCCTACTGTAAACAGCCTGCATGTTTCAGAATTGTTAAAAAAAAAATTATCAAAGATTGCCTAGTTCAGCCGCTAACTAAATTTTTATCTGGAAGTACAGCAGTACTGACTTTTTTACATATATACAGCAGATGCTGACTCCACATAAAAACCAGATTAACTCGCTCCCGTCTGTTGTTGTGGCTCTATATGACTACCCGCAGTACCAGCTGATCTCACCAAGGTCAGCTGCAGCACGGTTCCCTTCGCTGAGTCCCAGCAGATGAATCAGCACTGGACTGCCTGCAATTTCCATTAATAAACTCAAGTGCATCTTAAGATCAGCCACTAGCCCTCAGCAAACCAGAGAGCTCCATGGTCTCCGCATGAGGTTTTTCGGGGTATCAATCACCAGAAGTGATTCAGTACACGGAAGAGTAAATATACTGAGTCAAAGCAGAGTATGTGGGGACAACAAGCCAAACACATGTACTTTGTTAGTACTAAAGCATACCAGGCTGTTTGGAGCAGAGCCTTCCCAAACCAGTTCAACAGAATGTGAAAAAATTTCCTCTCCAAGCCATCCTACTAAGCACACAGATGTACCTACTATGCGGATGTGCACATGTGGCTCACGCCACAGATGGCAGTTGTAGGAGCTTTCCCCACTGCTGGAAGCTGCAGTTTGGTGCTAACAGTGCAATGTCATAGCAATCAGAAAAATCAAATAAAACTGCCAGGAACTTTTCCTGCTCATCCCATGGGTGCATTTCTTCTCTTGCTTCCCCAAAATGGCACGTAAGCCATATAGGAGCAGAAATGGCCAGCACAGTCACTAGCTGTTAGTACCCTCTACCAAGCCTCTCTTTGGTTTTCTCATAGGAATCAAATCCCTCAGAAAATTTTGAAAAAAAGAAATGAGTATGTATTTGCTCTCACCATTACATGTCACCTCTTGGTTAGCAACAAAAATGGGGGTCCTTATTCACTCTACTGCATTTTGTAGGGTAGTACCTTCATAGAGAAGCAAAACTTTAAGCATTTGCAGCTTGATTTATGACAGAGTTTAGCCCATAGGGTCTAACTAGGAATAAGTCCCTGGGAACAATAGAAGCATTGTATGCAAGGTCTTTAATAAAGCCAAATACCAAAACTGAAGCATATATGACTACATCGTTCTGTTAATGTCACTCTGTGATGTAATTTAGTCATGTTCTCAGAAAGACAGATCTAGACTCTTATGTGGACTTGTACCTTACTCTTATGTGAAAAGCCCAGTGAAAGCCAGTGGAAGTATTCCTAAGTCACGGCATACTTCCAGAGAATGAAGAAGGCAGCAGCTGCAGAAACTGGCTCATAAGCAAGATCAGAATCAGTTGGTACTGTGAAGCACTGGAGACAATGTGCAAAGGACATAAGAACTACAGATACACCAACACAAAGTTAATCTGATTAGATGACATCAGCTCAAATTATTGGTATTTTTCACATTGAAGATAAATATAAAATAAAACAGATGCCAGGATTTCTGCCTAATTAGACTCGTGAAGTGCCACACATGGTTATAGTACCATTAAAGCACCTAAGGCATAAAATAATAACATTAACACATGTATATGAGGAGACTGAAATATAAACACTGAACTATGCTGCAAGACCTCACTTCCTTGTCCAGCCCTGATGTCCTTTTCCAGCTGAGAACAGTACTGGTGTCCAATGTCTGAGGACAAGTGGAAAGTTTGGATGTGCCTGGGCATGCAATGAGATCTTTTAACAAAGTGTATTTTCCAGGATTTCAAAACAAACACTGGAGAGGAGAGTATCTGTAGCTAGGAGTGCAGAGAATTTGGAAAAGCTCAGACTTTAATCATTGCTCTTCAGTTTCTCTGGTGTTGCAGTTCATCTGGAAATATGAAAGGAGTCAAATTAATGTAAGGTGAATTGCAGCCTGTGCATCAACTTTGCCCTTAAAGCAAGCTCACTTAATAATAGGATTTAACCAGAGATGTAATTGGCCTTCTGCCTTACCCTGAACCTCTGCATTCCCTCTCTTAAAAGGCAACAAGCACAAATGTGGCTTACCCATTTCCTGGCTGGTTAGGAACGAACTGGGGAAGTGCCTACAGAATTAAACTCTGCCATTTGTAGAAGGCTTTTGTACTCCTCAAAAACTCTTATGTAATGTTTAATAACACTTCTGACATTTGTTTTCCCTTGTGAGGTAGCCTGGTTAACATAGGCATGGTTATGTTACTCCCTAACACGAAGAAGACAACCTAATTAATTTAGCAGCAGGAAAGGACGGGGTGGGATTTCTGGAAATGTGAGTTAATAAGGTGCAAACTGCTTTTGCAAATTCATTATTAAGGAAAATGTTCTGTCCTCTTCTACACATTTCTTGGAAGAGAGTCTAGTGGGCCACTCTGAAGTTTTACATCCGTTTCAGGAATTTTTATGTCATTTTAATATTTACTGTTTCAAGACCCTTGCCCAGATTTTGACTCATTTTTTTTCTGTCTGTAACAATTTGGCTTACCTAGGCTTGCAGAAATTCTGTATCATCCTCCTCCAATTCCTCTAAATTAATCTGCAAATCCAAATTACACTTCAAAAATCATCCACCCTAACCATTGGTCTCATTATTTTCAGTATTTTATCAAATCTTTTCACAAACTCTGCATCTATTGCATTTCCCTTTACCTTCCAAATATTAACTGCTATTTACATTTCTGCTCACCTTTTCCCTCTGCCCTTCAGAACATCTCATTTAAACGCTTCTCTGCCATTTCACACCTCTTGTTACTTCCCTGGCTCCCAACAGGTTACAGCAACCTGCAGTTACCAGTTTAATAACCAGTTTAACACACAGAGCTGTAAACTTCAGTGGCTGAGGAGCTGCTGCATGTGCAGCTAAGCCATCCCTGTTAAGGGCTGCAACGTCTTGAAGGCTGGTAAGGAAAACAACCGAGGTCATTAGCCACTTCAGCTGTTCTTAGTGAGTGCCTATATTGGTGAGTCACGAGTATCAGTTGCCTATTTGGGCCATCAGCTCTTCCAAAGTGGGGTGTACTGTATAATGCACTATACTTGATTGTATATCTGGCTTCAGAAAGTTTGGCTAAAAGACTTGCCAAGAGTTTGTTGCTCTTTGAAACAGGAATAAATCCATTCATTCTAAAAGATTAAGTAGAGAGATTAGTCAGCCAGCTGTCAGGAATGTTTCACAGCAGATAATGTCCTGAAATGAGATCATTCAAGTCTCTGAGGATTTTAGCTATGAGAGTTTGGACAAGGAGAAAAACCTAAATCATAAGTGTTCATGCCTTTGACTAGATAAATCCTAGGTAAAGTCTTCTTACTGAGGAGTCAACAGAATGCTATTAAAATGAAAGCCTGTATTTTAAACGTTGTTGTATGCCACAAGTTAGGTCTGGCAAGTATGCTGTGTCTGCAGCCCGGATAGACAGATAATGCACAATTTCAGTATTTGCAATGTTACAAATGAAGTGATCCTGATTTCTTTGTTATTTCTTATTGTTTGTGTTACCATAGCAATTAGGAACCAAAGTACCTCTATTAAACTGAGCTCTGTACAAAAGCAGAAATAAAAGTAATCCTTCCTCTCCCCAAAATTTTCTGCCTATGAAAAGGAACAGTGGATAAAAAGAGCCAGCCAGACAGTAAATATAATGAAACAATCCTGCATGACTTATGTTGGACACGGCACACCAGTTTCCGTGTTGTTGTCAGTCTTGTACAGGTGTCACAGGGAAAAAAAAAAACCAAACACAAAGAAACCATCTTTTAAGGAGGAACCTGAAGTAGAACAAGGAAGAAACCATGTGGATGATTATGGAGAGCTGCTTATATGTGAGAGGATCAAAGAGAGTAGAAGTTCATGTCAATGCTGAGGGAGAGCCAGCCAGGGAGATGGAGGTTGTGAAAGGCTTTGGAAGTGAAAGCAAGCAGCTTGTGTTTAACAGGACCGGAGAGGAGAGCTAACAGAGTGATGGGAAGAGAGGTCAAAGCTAGGGAACTGATCTCTGTAGCACTTGGAGAGGTTATGGCTGAGAGATATATTTAGCCTTAACTGATCAATTAAAGGAAACTTGCCGCAACAGTATTGGAACAAAGGAAGACGAAATTAAAAAACAGTTTTTAGGAGAAAGCAGGGAATTTCCTTTTGATTCTCTTACAAGTTTCTGTGTACATCACTAAAAGAGCTATTTTGAATCTGTCACTGCATTGTAACAAAACATAATGGCATGCAGTGTGTCAGGTTTCGTTTGTTTCTTCTTCCGCAGTAGAAGTCTGCTTTGGTCATCTCAAGAGAAATAGATACCATAACAGAGAGTAAAAAATCTCAAAAGACTAAAGGAACACGGTATTTCCATCAACACCGAAAAAAACTCTAGCTGAGATTTTATTTTTTGGATTTGCCATATTTCTGAGCAAGCAACCATTTTACTGTAGTCCAACAGATTTGATTCTGAAGAAGATTCCGTTGAAAACCCACCTAGTTTTGCTAGCCAGAGGCAACAGGTTGCAACATGCTCTTTTTTTTTCTTTTCTTTTTTTTTTTTTTTTTTTTAAATCTATAACCTTATAACCTCCTTGACTTTAAGCTTGTGTATTTGTGTGGGCTTTGTTCATGCTACATCAGAGATGGGAAGGCAGGGCAGACAAAGGTACAGCTGCAAAAGTTGGGTGAAGATGCTACACAGGCACCATTTCAACTTTTTCGTAGGTGACTTACTGCAAAAGCTGGCATCTTCAGGCCGATCTCTATCTGGACTCCTTTTTCAGATGAAGAATCTAATTTACAGAGGTCTGAAGGCATGGGACCATAAGGGGTTTTTGCATCTTACCAGGATCTTTTGTCTAGAATATCAGGAATAAATTAAACTAAGGAGTAGAGATGGGACCAAGTAGAAGCCATAGGAAAGAGGGTACTCCCTGAAAACACAGACAAGTCTGCTTAACTGTACATGCATGAGAAACAGAGCCCTGCGAAAAAAGGAAAGCTGGCCTTATTTCTGAAGAATCTGGTTCTGAAGCACTTGATGTCTCTAACAAGCTGTGATATTCTGCACACCATAAAAAAATGAATTATAGGAATGCTATGTTTTTCAACAGAGAATGCAAAAGAGTGTATGATTAGCCTGTGGCTGAAAGGCCAGTTTTACATTTTGAGATTAGTCAAATCGCCGAGAAGAGACTGGCTTGTGACTGGAGTCTGACGCAGAACACTGCAAGAAACTACCCAAGGAGTCTGTGAAGTATAAAAACAAACTGAAAATGTGAAACTTGTAGTAAAAGCATAAACTGCATTAAAAATGAGACAAGTCCTAGATCTCATCAGGGCAGCACATTCCTTGAAGGAGATGTAATGCCCATCTGCAAGAAGGGTCAGAAGGACGATCTGGGGAACTACAGGTCTGTCAGCCTGACCTCAGTGCCGGGGAAGGTGATGGAACAGATCATCCTGACTGCCGTTACACAGCACATGCAGGACGATCAGGGGATCAGGGCCAGCCAACATGGATTTATGAAAGGAAGATAGTGCTTGACCAATCTCATTTCATTTTATGACAAGGTGACCTGCTTGCTAGATGAGGGAAAGGCTGTGGATATTGTCTACCTAGACTTTAGTAAGGCCTTCAACATAGTCTCCCACAGCATCCTCCTAAATAAATTGGCAGACTCCTTGTTCTGGAAACCACAGGTAAAACTGAGAAAAAAAAACCAAAATGAGGGTACTCTGCTGGTCAAGAGCACTAGTTTCATTAAAGACTGACATGAATTGAATGAGTTTCTAAAAGGGAAATTTTTCCACTACCTGAGAAGAAACAATATCTCAAGGGAGCCAGTGATAGATTATGCCACCTATTTTCTTTGCCTGATGTATCCAGAGAGGCCTGGCATGTGTCCTTAGGAAAAGCAGAGGATATGTTTGTGGACATTCAGAAACTGCTTCTGAACACACCAGTTCCACAGGCTGCATGTGGGAAGAGATTCACTGGAAAATATAATAACTTCCTAATTTTATTTTGGGTGCTAAGGTGTGCATGCATGCTGTTTTCATCCAGCTGGGATGCTGGTAGAGGAGTATGATCGAAGGTTTAGAAAGCATTTGACACCGTCCTGCACAACATCCTTGTCTCTCAATTGGAGAGATGATGGATAAACTACTTGGTGGATAAGGAATTGGCTGGATGGTGTTGTAGTCAATTGGCTGTTGTAGAATTGGCTGGAAGAGTTGTAGTCAACAATTTGATGTCACAGTGGAGACTGGTAATGAGTGGTGTTCCTCAGGGGTCGGTATTGGGACTGGTGCTGTTTAACATCTTTGTTGGTGACATGGACAGTGGGATTGAGTGCACCCTCAGCAAGTTTGCTAATGACAGCAAGCTCCATGGAAGGGATGCCATCCAGAGGGATCTTGACAGGCTTGAGAGGTAGGCCCATGTGAATGTCCTGAAGTTCAACAAGGCCAAGTGCAAGGTTCTGCACATGAGTCGGGGCAATCCCCAGCACAAATACAGGCTGGGTGGAGAATGGATTGAGAGCAGCCCTGAGGAGAAGGTCTTTGGGGTGCTAGTTGATGAGAAGCTCAACTTGACCCAGCAATGTCTGCTTGCAGCCCAGAAGGCCAACTGTATCCTGGGCTGCATCAAAAGCAGCGTGACCAGCAGGTCAAGGGAGGTGATTCTGCCCCTCTACTCCTCTCTGGTGAGACTCCCACTGCGGTACTGCCTTCAGCTCTGGGGCCCCCAACACAAGAAGGGCATGGACCTGTTGGAGTTAGTCCAGAGGAGGCCACGAAGGTGATCTGAGGGTTGGAGCACCTCTCCTATGAGGACAGACTGAGAGAGTTGGGGTTGTTCAACCTGGAGAAGAGAAGGCTCTGGCAAGACCTTATCGTAGCCTTTCAGTACTTAAAGGGGGTCATAGTGGCCTTCCAGTACCCAAAAGAGTCCTACAAGAAGGCTGGGGAGGGACTTTTTAAAAGGGCATGGAGTGATAAAACAAGGGGTAATGGCTTTAAGCTGGAACAGGGAAGATTTAGATGAGATATGAAGAAATTCTTCACCGTGAGGGTGATGAGGCACTAGAACAGGTTGCCCAGAGAAGTTGTGGATGCCCCACCCCTGGAAGTGTTCAAGGCCAGGTTGGATGGGGCTTTGAGCAGCCTGGTCTGGTGGAAGGTGTCCCTGCCCATGGCAGAGGGATTGGAATGAGATGATCTTTAAGGTGGCTTCCAACCCAAACCATTCTATGGTTCTATGATTTTTGTCTCTGAGGCAAAAGCTAAACAAACAGCTGTAAATTCTATATTACAGAAGTATTGAGAATATTGCAAAGAGTACAGGTGAGTGACAGAGCAGAGTTCAGGGTACTGCCAGTGTACTCACCCCTACAGGAAAGGAAAGGGGACAAGGAGTTTTTGGAAGGTGAACTATGCAGTAAATTTTCTGTAATCTAACTATCTGAGCAAGAAACCTGAGAATATTATTATGCAAACCCATGAATGATGGATCCAAATATTAGTATGTTTTTGCAGAAACTGAAGTAATTGCAAATTAAAAATTAAATTGCCAGTGGGTATCTCCAAGGCAGGTGCTACTCTAGTCCTCCTACAATGGAGTGGCTGAAATTAAGGAGCTGTTGTTTATGCACAAGGAACACCAGGAAAAAAAAAAAAAAAAAAAGTTTAATAACTTTAAGCAGGTTACAGGATTTCCCATAAATCATTCACTTTTGTTCTCCAAAGCTAGCAAGCGTGTCCTCCCCATAAGGATACAGAGTCTGTTCTTCTAGGTACAAAACTAATGCCTTCCAAATCAAACACATTTGGGAGTTATTATTAAAGAGGCAGATTATGTACATGACTAATCTGATATTATAAACCTCCTCCTCTCAAAACACAATGAAGTGTGTCAGTCAAAAATCTTCACAGGCAAAACGTGAACTGGGTGAGAGCTGGAGCAATCATACAAGGTATTATCAGGGCTGTTAGCACAGCTGACTAGATGTTGTGCCTATGTCAGTTTAAGGGGAAAAGTTCTAGATGCTACAACCGATTCAGAAACAATAACATGTAAAGTATATTAAGAGGTTACATCACAGTTATTCAGGAATTTAAAAACTCAGTGAGTGCAAGAGGACTTTTACTAACTTCAACTGACTTTGCTAGAAACCTGTTAAGGCTTTTGATGCATGCCAAAATTTGCTAATGTTATGAAAAATAAAGGCTAAATAACTGAAACAGCCTGTGTGGGCTGTCGTGCAAACAACACATTTGCTCACAATGGCTGAAGAAAAACCCCATGTAGCTGTTCTGCACTATTCTTAGCACTTCCCTTAGCCTTACCAAATGATCTAATATTGAAGCCAGTGATTGTACTTAGAATACCCATTTCCATAAGAAGCAAATTTTAATACAGGGTCTGAGAAAATTAAGAAATATGACTATATGTTATAACTAAGAATATTTTACTTGTCATGAACTAGAGCAATTTTTGTTGAATTACAGGTCTCTATGGATTGATGCTTGTTCCTGTTTCCCTGGAGCCCATGGATCAGTAGAAAATGGTATCAGAGTAGTCCACCAAAAAGGTTCTGACATCCTACATCCTCTTTTTTGCTTTTGTAATTTTGAAGGATGCTTTCGGGAAGTCAAGTGTTCAAATTTCTCACTGAACTCGATTAGTTTAGGTGATGGCTCAAAAGCATTGCTGAAGTGAATTTACCTTGTGATAGACTGAGGAATCCTCTGGACAGCTAGGTTTTCCCAGACGTTTCAATGGGAAACTGTGTTGCACAACACAACAACCGCTCAAGCAAGCAAGGCAAGATTAAAGCAAAACCATTGAAGAGGGAGCATAGGGGCTTTAGACTGTGTTACATGGGCTTAGCCACTAGGTCTCACCCAGAGGAAGGAACAGAGGGCAGGCAAGTCAAGTTTCCAGATGACACCAGATGTAGGGACTAGTAGATGTGCTGGTGGCAGGACTGCCATTGAGGGGGACATGAACAGGAGCTAACAAGGAACCTAGGAAATTCAACATGGGCAAATGTTGAGACCAGCAGTTGGAAAGCAGGGCACTGCAGAGATGCAGGCTGGAGCTGGTGGCACTGGGGAGCAGCTCTGGGGGACAGCCCTGGGCAATGGTGGGCAGTGAACTGAACCAGGGCCAGCTGTGCACCTGGGCAGCAACGAGGGCCAGCGGTGCCTGGGGCAGCATGAGCAGGATACAGCCACAAGAGCCAGAGGAGGGCAGAGACTGTCCCCTGTTTGTCACCTGTCAGCCTTTGACTGGGCACTGACTCCAGTTTGGGTCCCCAGTACACGAATGACACGGACAAACTGGTGGGAGGTGCGGGGAGGCCATGGAGATAGTGCTGCTGGAGTCCTTGTCCTGTGAGGAAAGGCTATGAGACCAGGCCTGGTTCAGCTGGGAAGAGGGACAAATTTGGGGACACCCAACAGCAGCCCTGGTATGGGCGGGAGAGGATGGAGGAGGCACAGCTGGGCTGTTCACAGTGGTGCATGACAGGACAGCGAGTGGCAGCAGCACAGCTGAAACAGCGGAAATTCAGAGCATACATAAGGAAGAAACTTTTTCCCCACAAGGACAGCCCAGAAATTAAGCCCAGAGCCCAGAGAGGTTGTGCTGTCTCCAGCCTTGAAGGTTATCAGCTGGATAAGTCCCTGAGCAGCCTGGCTTGGACAGGTGATGTCCTGTGGTCCCCTCCTGAGTTATCCAGTAATCTCATGAACTACAGCTCCTGGAGCAGCCCAGCAGCTCCTGCACCTTTGTTACCTAAAAGAGCGAGAGTACCCTGCCACGGCCCTCTGGTATGGCAGGTTCTGCGGCAGAGAAGGACAGCAGGGCAGGCTGTGGTGGCACAGGAATCCTGGTGGGGTGGGAGCTGCTTTGTCCTCTGCAGGTGGGTGTGAGTGGACATCTTACGAATGTGCACAAATACCCGATGGGGGAGTACATCAGAGAGAGCCAGGCTCTTCTAGTGGTACCTAGTGACAGGAGCAAGGCAGTGTGCACAAGCTGAAACACAAGAAAACACACTTAAACATAAGAAAGAACGTTTTTACTGTGAGGGGGGTGATGCACTCCAGCGGGTTGCCCGGAAAGGCGGCGGCACCCCCCTCCTGGAGGACACTCCGGCCCCGACCGGC
>NW_009607813.1:0-753 GCF_000690535.1 Cariama cristata
CCATAAAGTTATCTAATTGTTTTAGTCACCATTTTGCTTTGCTAGCCACTGATGTATCCCATCCATGTTTTCTTCTGTTTTAACCACTTTCTCTAGTTCCTCAATCTTTCTACAAGTTGCTTTTTCTGGCTGTGGGAAAACCAAGACATGTCCAGCAGAAGCAGCTACAAAAGAGTAAGAAAGGTGAAATAACCCAAATCTACTACCATAACTGGGGTTTAGATCTCTGTTCTTGATGTATCTCAGTGTGTGTGCAGAGATGTGTCAATGAAAGTAAAGTTTGCAATGGAAAAATGAAATGGTAGCTTGAGTCTAAACTCAGAAATGTAAGATTCTGATTGTATTATGCTTTTATTGGAAGTGACCAGATCTCTGGGTTTCAGAACAGGAAGGTCTTTGTTACCAACACCCTTTAAAAGTTATTTAAAAGGTATTTAAAACCTTAATTGATTTGTTTACTTGTTTTAAATCAGTATTTCAGCTTATTTTGTTAACTCAGTTTTGAGAAGCAAGTTGATAGTTGTACTGTATGGATCTTGACTTTGTCTTGAGTAATAATGTCTGCAGAGTACTGGAGGAATGTTGTTCTGAGCTATTGGAGTGTTAAGCAGAAAGGAGAGGAGTGAACAGAATTTGTACATCATTTTCTCTGCTGCCCTCGTCATGTCAGAACCCAGAAGAAGGATAAATAGAGAGTAAATAACCCAAGTTTATAAAGTCAGAGTGTGTTAGAAAACATAATCTCCTGATCAT
>NW_009607814.1:0-226 GCF_000690535.1 Cariama cristata
CTTTGTTTTTAAAATCGCTGATCTATTACGATGATACCTGTCTGCACTGTGTGGGCAGTGTGGATCATTAGGTATGGCATCTACTGTTTTAAACACAGTTAAAGTATCTAAAGATATGAGTAAAAGTTTGAATTATGAATATGCAACCATTGGGACCAGTACTGTTTAATGTCTTCATCAATGACATGGACAGTGGGATCAAGTGCACCCTCAGCAAGTATGCAGA
>NW_009607814.1:380-13232 GCF_000690535.1 Cariama cristata
TACAGGCTGGGAGATGAAGGACCGAGCAGCCCTTCAGAGAAGGACTTGAGGATACCAGTGGATGGAAAGCTGGACATGCCCCAGCCATGTGCAACTGCAGACCAGAAAGCCAACTGTATCCTGGGCTACATGCAAAGCAGCATGGCCAGCAGTTCGAGAGAGGGGATTCTGCCCCTCTGCTCCGCTCTGGTGAGACCCCCCTGCAGTACTGCCTTCAGCTCCGGGATCCTCAGCACAAGAAGGACATGGACCTGTTGGAGCAAGTCCAGAGGAGGCCACGAAGATGATCCAAGAGCTGGAGCACCTCTGCTGTGAGGACAGGCTGAGAGAGTTGGGGTTGTTCAGCCCAGAGAAGAAAAGGCTCCGAGGAGACTTTAGAGCAGCCTTCCCGTACCCAAAGAGAGTTTATAAGAAAGATGGGGACAAACATTTTAGCAGGGCCTGTTATGATAGGATAAAGGGTAATGGTTTTAAACTAACAAGAGGGTAGATTTAGACTAGGTACAAGGAAGAAATTTTTTACCGTGAGGGTGGTGAAACCCTGGCACAGGTTGCCCGTAGAGGTGGTAGATGCCCCATCCTTGGAAACATTCCAGGTCAGGTTGGACAGGGCTCTGAGCAACCTGATCTAGCTGAAGATGTCCCTGCTCAGTGCAGGGGGGTTGGACTAGACGGCCTTTAAAGGTCCCTTCCAACCCAAACTGTTCTATGATTCATGACCTTCCCCACTTAGAAAAACCATATGTACATTACAGTGACTATGGAACAAGCTGAGAGAGGCTTTATTGCTCACAAACAAGTGACAGTCATGCAGCCCTGCGTTCCTCCTGTAACGTGAGCCTTAAGCATAATCCTTTCTTGTGTTTACAAATTAAGCAGGTCAAAATATCTATTCCTGCAAGCCAGCTCACAAAGGTTAGTTGAATGTAGACCAGCAGGAGAATATCAATAATTAACCCTCTGCTCGTAGTTCATAGTCTCATCAAACACAGGCATGAAGTCTTCAGGAATATGAAGACTATTTCATCTAAACTTATCCTCAATTTCAACAGCAACAGTGCTCTCGTAATCACACCCAAGAAAGGAAAATCGAAGTTACAAGAAATGTTAGATGGGAAAAATGACAGTGTTACTAAAAACTGCTGCATACATTGATAATTTAATTATATTATTCATAACATTCAATTTCCAGGAAAGCATGGAAAGATGTTTGAAGAACTGATAAGGAAAAAAAAAAAAGATATATTCCACAAAATATATCAGGGAAAAAGAAGAATTTGCTGCAGTCTACTTCAGAGTCAAACAAGTAATTCTCCAGGCCTTCTCTGTCTGCCTTTTTTTTTTTTTTTTTTTTTAAAAAAAAGTAAGTATTACGGGAAAAATCCCCTCTATAAGACACGATTTGGCATTATCTGAAGACAGCATGAACTCCTCAGGCAGAGAAATCATTCTTAACCCCACCTTCAACTGGGCCTTGCCCATGCCATTGTATTCTGCTGCAAACCTGAAACACTACAAATGAGGCAATGCTGAAGCAATCTGTCCTACTCTATACTGACTGCAAAGTCAAGGTCAATACCGTGCAGTATAATGCAATTATTCATAACAGTATTGTAGCAGAGTAACATTATTAGTCAGGGAAAAGCCCACCGTAGCTGATCAATAACCAGAGCAGGTTAAACAACAACCAAACAACAGCCAGGAACTTTCCCCAGCCCGCAGAGAATATAATACTAGCAACTGTCACTAGAAGCTTTTAGATTGAACTGTTTGGAAAGCTAAAGAAATAGAAAAATATACCTATACTTTTTCGATCTTCCCTGTCATCTCTGTCTGGGAAACAAAACAAAACAAAAGTAATTTATCAGCAACTAGCTCACTAGCTTGAGATTCCTGTAGGTAGCTCAGTAACAAAAAAGTAAGAGTCACATTTGAAGCAGTGTTATTACACATACTCCCTGTATTTAAGGCACTGTTTAACTTGAAGTTATTATTACCTGTCCAGTCTTCCTAAATTCTAATGGATAAAGAGCAACCTCACAGTAAAACTTGGGAATAAAGCTGCACTATCCAAGCCTATAATTCAATTTACAGCCAATTTTCCAAAAGTGGTTAAAGTGCCTCATCTCACACTCAATCCAAAACACAAGCACTAGCTATTTAATAAGAAAGTTTTGTTCTAAACACTATCAATTCTCTGTAAGTCACTTTAAGAACATTGGTAAAAACATTAAAAACAGTTTCTCTACAATAAGCAGTCTATGTCATTGCAACTGTATAATAAAACTGTTTTCCAGCTCCTAACTTGGCCACCTACTAGGAGGTATATAAGTGAGAACATAAGACTTTCACTTCCTAGCCTTTTTATGCTTGTATTGGTATTACATGAACTCAAGAAGTCTTAATTTTCAGTTTACAATTCATCTTTCCTCAGGAAAAATAGTTAACTTGTAATTCTGAAGAAAGTATAAATGTAAAATTTGCCATGTCATTCTTGTGCTGAACTGCCTTGCTAATAATGCAAATGTTGTCTCCCGGACGCCAGGTACCACAACTTTCTTTGTGTCAGATCTATCAGTGTGGTTGTTTGCTGGTGCAGTTACACTTCTTGCACTTGAGTAGAGAAATTGCAGGTTTTAAAGCAAATTAAAAGCAAATTTTAAGCAGGACGGAAAGCTCCTTCACCCCACATTTTCTAGCATGGGCTAGTTCAAATAACATTTCTGAAAAGTTCTAGCTTCATTCAGAAGTTCGTTATTTAACAATCATAACCTGAGAACAAAATATTTTCTGTTATTGCTATTTGGAACATTCAAATCACTAAAATGAAGAATGGTTGGAATTTTAACAACCACATTTTAGAATATACTCACCCTGGATTGTAAAGCATAACTGCTGACAGGTTCTCACAAGATTTTGAAAGATCTGTCATAGACAAGCTGAAGGAAGACAGCAGCCCACTCTAACAACAGACCATAAAACAAATGTATTAGACAAACACTGATGTGCTTAAAATCTCTCACTTTGTTTCACCTGATGAAGTACAAATTAAAGCAAATAAAGCTTTAGAATTAGAAGCAAACTAAAAAAAAAGTATTCTACAACAACCAAGGTATATCTACACTAGCAAGAAAATTGTGAAAAGGTTTAAATTTACCAAACACTTATTTAATCTCACCTTTCTTTTCTCCCTTAGCTTAGCAGCTTCTTTGGGGTGGTTAAAGCGAAACATATTGGTTCTTCCAAGTAATATAACTGCACCTGATGAGAAAAACATGCACCATTCACTGATAATGTTCTGTACCTGAAAATGCCACGTAACTTTTCAGACACATAACAAGTAAGCAAAGGCTTCCATTAAGCAAGACAAAATGAAAATGCATTTTGACAATTCAAGTATATGATGATGCACAGTCACAGCTACATTAACTGGTATATATAGTTTACTCCTTCCTCTTCCTACTTAAAAAAACCACATGAACAAAGCCACAGACACAAAGGTCAATCATGCAATCACGTTCATGTAGTTCATTTAAAGAATAAATACAGGCAGAGGGAGCAGTGGAAGCAGCTGCCCCAATCTGCTCTATACACTCTTCAACAGGACTACTTTGGAAGCCACCAGTAGGTATCAGACACGACGGGAACGTCCACAAAGGTGATGTAAGAACAAACTTGTCTATCCCCTACTGATCACAGTCAGGTTCGAATTCATCTACACTGAAATCTCCAGATCTCTGTAATTTGTACTCTCACTTACCTTTTTCTTCTGTATGCGGAACAATACTGAAGTTTGTCATCACTCAAAATGGGATTATTAGACTTTTATACCCAACAGCTATTTTCTAAGGGAAGAACCTTGAATAATTCATATTGCTCAATGCACATCTATTCTTGTATTTAGTCAGTTAAGGTGCAGGTCACAAATAATGAGATTCTGGGCAATTCTTATCATGTTTTAAAGACAATGGCACCAAGATTAATACTTTCCTACTAAGAAGTATATTGTCAGCAATGTCTCACTACTGTCATAACGTAGAAGTCTTCCAAGTTAACCAACACACAATCAAGCATTTATCTGTTGGTCAGTACGCGGCATTTTTTAAAAAGAAAAAGGACTCCATTACAGCCACAGTATGAAAAAACTGCAGTTAGACTGTTACCGCAAAGAAATTCTTACCATGGGAGAATGACATGCTGTCCTTAAAAAGGAATGTTCCTCTTAAAATCAGGTTAATTAGGAATATCAACCCAAATAAGGTCACCCAGTCTCAGTAAACAAACGGCAAAAAGCACTATAGTCACAGCATCACTTCTTGCTGTCTACACAACACCTCAAATTTGGACCATATGAACATTTTACCTCAGTCTAATCTTAAAAAGAACTACCTTTCCTAAATCTGTACATAGATCCTAAATCTGTACATAGATCCTACCATATAGTCTTAAGAATAAAAAATATTGTAGTAAGTTACATTTACACAAAAAGGCCACATTAGCCAGAATTCACAAACGCTGGAAGTAATCTGTAGAAGGAAGTGTTAATTAATTGCTATGTCCCTTTTTTTTTTTTTTAAACTTCATGACAGTCTAAAACCTTAACACATTTTCAAATGAACAGTTATTAATGACGAACGGAAACATTTAAATATATCAGCAGTTAATCAGCATTACCTAAAGTGGATATTTAAGGAGGCTGGCATTTCATGCTGTGAGATGAAATGCTAACACAGCCAGGATACATGGATTGCACACGAGTCCCTGAACTAGTTATTTCATCAGTTTGGCCCACCTGATGTCATAGCTGCCACCTTTCTCGGACTCAGCCCGGTTACAGCCTACAGGTCAGCTTATGCAGCTGTTTTTCACAATTTAGTAACTCTAAGCAACCCTGTCCCCTTCTTTCAAGTTGCAAATTTCTTCAGACAGAAATCTGGGAGGAAAAAAAGTAACGTTTCCACGCTTCACAGTACAAAAATCAAGTTGTTACATAGGCCTGAAAGAGGGAAATGGTATCCAAACTCCTGCTTTCTTCTGAGGCACATCAGACCTTTACTGCCTTTGAAATGCAGTAGGATAAGGTAAAGATGAGTCATTGCAACTCAATTCTTATTGTTTACAGTGTTATTTGCCATTAATGTCAACGTTTCTATTGCCAACAATTTATCAATGGGATTTACTCAAACATGAGACAAAAGGGGCTGGGCTTTCTTTCCCCCCCCTCCTAGTATCTGTTACAGAAACAAATGCATATGCCTCTCGTTTTGCGTGCAGAAATAGACACTTTATAAAATCAACATCCCCGCTCCACACCAAAATTCCTTACTTTCTGAAAGCAGACTTTTGAAGCACTTGTTTGAGTTCAGAAAAGATGTGAGACTTTCCTTGTTCAACACTGCATCCTTCCTTAGTTAAAATAAGCTTACTCGGAAAGCTTCTTTCCGGGAACGTAAAGCAAGATTGCTTTTCAGCAGCTGAGCTCTGTCACAGCCTCACTCCTGAACAGATCTTCAGCTCATTGCTCAAGGGCAAGACATTCTGGGTGCTCCTTGAAGATAAAACATCCCAAACCTCTGCTGGAGCGCTCCCCAGCTCAGTTGTTAGCTAGTCCTTTCCAGGTCAACACAGTACACCTTTGTTCCCGGTTGTCCCAGCTGCTTTTTCATTTCCAGATTTTAAAGCTTTTGTATTAAAATTATAATTCTCTAAACTTCCTCCATAAGGGTTAGCCTCCCCCTTTTTGCCATTTCCTTACAGCTGCAGTGAACAGATACTCCAGCTGAATCTCCTGCCATACAAGAGGATTTGGCAACAGAACGTTTAGTAGGACTGGCCTGAGGCTCAGGGAGGGGAGTGGGGGGGGGTCTCTGACATTATTTTAGTCCTATAGAGACCAATATTCTTTTTCTCAATATTACATCAACCTAAGCAATCTGGCATAGAGTTCACTTTAAGTACAAACGTTGAATGAAATCAAAGGGTAACTATCAAATCATACTCAAGATTATGAAGTGGCTTAAATTAGTAAAGAATTCTCATCACCACATGGCAATTCTTTGACAGAACAAAAACTCCATGGCTCTCCTGATGGTTTTGGGCTGTCGTTGAGAAGACATGGAATTAAAATCAATTAAACAATAACTCTTTTACATACACAGATTTTTTCAGTGCTGTTGCCAGAAAGAAACAAAGATGCTGTATCAAAAATGACATTATGCTGGGTAATACCTTGGTTTAGCTGTGTGGCCTCTGCAATCTGAATACCGTTCACAGAACACTGCGCTCCATTCAGTGGTATCAGATTCACAGTACCGTTGAGATTTTCAAAGATGCAATGCTCACTTTCCAAATCGAGGCCATGAAGAACTAAACACAAAGAAATAAGGTAACATAATTAGTCTCTTAATAACTAATAGTATTAGCATGCTGATATTAAATTTATTAAGGACACATTGCACTACATATCTGAGACTCTCTCTTCTCTTTATTCTGGACAATGTTTTCTTTCTTCCTTCATCACATCCTGCATGCCTTAAACGTTGACCCTGTTTATTGTTTTATTATAGTGGGAAGTATGTTGGGTTGGGTTTGGGGGTTTTTTGGTGTAATGTTCTTTCCGCCTATGTTTTAGCACCTGATTAGCAAATGCTTCTTTCCTTCTGATAAAAAACAGAAAAGGAAACTTTACGTAGAGAGAGGTTTTTTGACCAATTTCACTGGGAAATAATGAAAGCTTCGTGACCTTAAAGCAACCACGCCTAAATCTAAAAAGACAGGATATAATATGCAATTATAGACTAGCAAAGTTGGTTGAAGTAAGGTTCTTATGTTCTATGACATTCAGGCCTTTTATCAATTAGTCATGCTAGTTTCTATTTCTTCTTCAACTAATGTATGATTATCTCCACCTGTACTGTTTAATAACACAAAGCAATACAAGTTCACTAGTTTCATGGAATTCACGTAGTAATTTTAATCCAGACTTCTTTTGACACACAAAACCAGACGACACTAAGTTATTTGACTCTCAGTCTCTCACCTGAGAATTAAAGGATGCAGTTCATTTAATGAAACTGCCTTCAAGCAACATATGTGACAGGGCAGTCCAGGTCTGGCAATTAGTTGCTTTGATAAGAAATGAGTAAGAAAATCAGCAGAAGCCTACCTACTTTTACCAACTTCCAGAATTTTCTTCAACTGAAATCTAAAGTCCAAAGACTGCTTTAGGTATAACAATATAACAGTACTGTCATTACACAAAGGATAACAGAATGACTGTGCAGTAATTGTGACAGGTGCTGTATGAAAAAGGATGGTATTTTTACAGGGTGCTATTTCAAGAGAAGCAAGAAATAAATTAGTAACAAGTATATGAATATGAATAAATTTTAAGCCCACAAGCTATTCTAGAAGTCATGCTCTTTGAAGCAAAACCCCCGTCATTCAGCTCTCAAATTTTCTAAAAATTAAAATACACAAGAACATACAGACAACTAACTGAAAAAGGCGAAAAAATTATGAAGTGTTGTTCACATATCAGGATTTAGAGGAAGGAAAAACAGCTGAAGAAAGAAGGTAAAAAAATGCCAAATTCCATACCAATATCTTGTTCTGTCATAGCATCTTCTCTCCCAACATATGTTTGGCCCTCCTAATTAAGAGAGAAACATGCATTATTTTCAGTTGAAATTTCCCTTCCTCCCCCACAAAGATATAATTTATCCTTCCACTTTCTCAGAGTAACCTGAACAAAATACATGTTTAAACATACATGAAGAAAAATCAGGTAGCATTTTTAGAATGCTTTCACAGTCATTATTATACAGTATTATCAGCAAATTCAAGTTTCAACTGTCCTGTGCAGTTTTGAGGCAATTAATCTAGATTTGGACTCCAAGTCAAGCTTTACAATGAGATAAATGACAAACCAATATACATGGGTAAGAATATTAAACACCTATCTCCAATTAACCAGTTGATCCTCAGGATAAACCTAAACAGTAAATTGTTAACAGATGTTTTAATTGAATCAGTTGCAACCTCTTAGGAGCTTTTCTTACTATAGTGGAGAAGTGTAATGAGCACATTTAGATAGCAAATTAATACTACAATTGATCTACTGGAAAAAAAAAATTCACAACGCATATAAAGGCTATGGAAACACAGATGTGTATTTACCTTCAAGTGGTACAAGATGATACCAGTACTGAGAAGATCATCATCAATGCCAATTAGATGAGGCAGTTCAGAATCTAACACAACACCTATCCCTTCTTTCCTCAGAGCCAAGGTTTGTTCCTGTAAAGGACAAAAGACTATTTATTAGGATATGCAAGAAATACTGCTCTTCCTTCTCTTTCTAAACCACATTTAATGTAACTTATGCTCTGTAATATCACCAAAAAAAAAACCACAGATTTTTTTTGTTGTTGTTGTTTGATTGGGGTTGTTTTTTGTTTTGGTTGTGGGGTTTCTGTTTCTTTGTTTGGGGTTGGTTGTTTTGTTTTGTTTTTTTTTACATTTGAAATGTGACTTTTGTATTTCCATTAAGCATTCCAAGCCTGCTGTTCAGGAATTCTGTGAAGGTGTTCTTTGAAAGAAACCAGACAACCAGCTGAATTATACCAGATAAAGAAGATCAATCAAGAGCCTAACAAAGCAATGCTGTCTAAAAGCAAGCTACGCACCACCTTGCATAATATTAAGGAGAATTTAAAACTCCTCAGAATTTAGTACAGCTAAGGAGATAGAAAACTGAAAACTCTCTGGCAATTCTTTAAAGAAACTGAACCTTGCACAATAAAACCCCCAGACATCTGAAAATTTGGAGAGCCTAAACACTTAAAACATCACCCAATGTATGGGAACCATTGACAACAGTAAATAAATGTAAGAAATATTTGCAGCACATAATTTCAATTCTTCAAAATTCCTTTGGGCCACATAGTACAGCCACCTGTACTGTAGGATGAAGCATCACTCAGCAGGACAAGTGGGAGATTTCAACCTTGGCCAAAACACCATGCGATGTAGTACTGATCAGACAGCCTATGCAATAAATAAGAAATTCATTATTGCTTTGAAATAAGTTTTAGCATTTATAAAGTTAATTTTTCAAGTTGAAACAAAATCCTATTGGCTTCTAGGCACAGAAGATAACAGCAACAGAGACTGTGAACGCGTACACATGCCACCTTTCAGAAAGAACACGTTTTTCTATGTGAAACAGCTAAGCCCTTACAAGCCAAAGACGACTGACAACTCAGGAAGGAGAGGCAATGTCGGCAAGTATCACTTCTGTGTATCATAAGGCACACACTTTTCTCCTGCTGCTAGTAAACTCAGAAAATAAGTTTCCTGACAGCAGCATGACTACTCCTTTTCCAAGTCATCAATATGCCTTCTCCAGAGCCAACCAAGACACTACACTGTTTGTAAGAAAAAACAACAGATAGATCGTTATATGTATTTTCCCCAAGTATGGCAACTTGCAAATCTGAAGGAAGAAAAACAGATGTAATATCTCATTTCCCTGCACAGTACAAAATGTTGTCAATATTGATACTGTAATTCTAAGTATGGATACACCTGGGTAAGATGAGATGATGAGACAACATACAAAAGACACTCCAAAACAAAACCAGGAAATCTCACTCTGGTCATGGATGAATTAAATTCCCCAGCATTCCGAAAGAAAGAAAGAAAGAAGCTGTGATTCGTGATGCCCTGCAGCTCTCTGACATTCAAACTGCACCCAGCTATTCCTTGATATTATAAAAGCATTACCTCATAAAACCAAAAAAACACAGCTTAAATCATTGCTCAAGTGAAAAAGTAATTTCAGTCAAAAATACCAATCATATATTCAATATTTATTGAGTGGCATCTACTGTTATACACAATTTATAATGTTCACATATGACGAGGCTGAAGACTTGAAACACTGAGGACTGGTGGCCGTTTACACGACTGCTGGCACCTTTGGCCCAACGAACTCATAAAATATTAAGAGCTGAACATTTTTTTCCCCAGCATAAGAAAGCATTTGCCAACATCTCTGACTGAGGAAAAAATAGACATTCCAGGAGACAAGGAAATTATCACTGGGTGAGAATAAGATCTCACAAACAACTAAAAATAAATAAAAAAAAAAATCTTAATTTTTCAGTCTTAATATTTAACACATCTTTACTATATTCAGAAATAAAACATGTATAATTGTGAATTAAAATAGATGTGCTGCTTATTTATTCAGATCTAAAATTAAAGAACACAAATTAATTGAGTTTCTAAATCCTTATTTTGTAAATGACTACCATTCACACACTGAATGCATGCTGTTGATGGAAGCATTATAATAAATGCAGCGGACAGAAGCTGCAATTCACTATAATACTTTTTTTTCCTTAACACTTGGTGTAAATTAGCTTTGATCTTCAGATACAATTTACCAAAAATCCTGAATCTTAAACAGGTATCTGGAGTAACTGCTAAACTTTAATCGTTCAGCTTAAAATCTAATTTCAGTTTCCAAAGCTTCTGCAAGGATGCCTCCAAACACTGAACCGTGCCCTTTTGCCCCAAACCGCAATCACAGAAACCTCATCAACAATAGGTCTTTATCACTCTGCTCTCCCATAGCAGACAGAGAAGAAAAAGGCCAGAAAGAAGTAGCCAAATTGCCCTTCTCTCATCCTCAACAGTATAGGAAGAATGTTTCTAAAGGAGGACAGATCTCTTTTGAAATAAATCAAAGGTCTGTAAGCTATTATAAGGCAGAGAAATTATTAGGTTTAATCTACTATTTGATTCATTTTCATTTGTGCAACACAATTTTAAGAAGCAGTGGAAACCATAAGTCAAATGACAAGAGCAGGAAAGGTCACTGTCCCTATTAAAAAAAAAATACTAATTCAGAAAATTTATGAAAACCTCAAGGTACAGTTTAAGAAAGCTGAATGTACCACATGCATCTTAGCTTGAATTATCCTTGAACAGGAAAGTGTACACATATTCCCTCAGTATTTAAAATGCATTCATAAACTGCAGAAAATAAAGCAAGCCAAGTATTATCCACAAAGGAGCACTCCAGCTAATATAAACGGCTACCGTGTGAGGAGAAAAAAAAAGATTTTCTTCTTTAGGAGCTGCTAGATCAAATGAACTCGTTTGAAGAGTAGAAATTCAGAAAATAATTCTGAGTCAGTACACAAGAAAACTCTTTCTTGAGTCAAAGTTAAAATAAGGAGACTATATTGTATATTTAAATGATGATCTTTTTGAATTCAGCTCTGATTCGGCAGTCAGAAGTATCCTGATACAGTAAATTCATTAACACTTCTGTGAGAGATACAAAAGCTATTGTGAAGTCTCATCCCTTCTGCCCTGATGTATTAAGTTGGCTGTATTAACTGATACGGCAGCATCTCCAAGCTCGCAGCTAAGATATGTTCTGGTAGTTTAAGAACAAAATCTTTGTGTAAAGTACTTATTTGAGCTGTAGAGCTAATCTTCATCGTATACAACTGCCCATGATAAAGAACACCTCTAGATACAGAGGATTTCTTTAAAGGTAACTCTTTAAATGTACACACAAAAATGGAACCACACAAGTTTACTTTTTTAGCCAACAGGATATTGAATTAAATTTAAAAAAGAAAATAAGCCCCAAAGACATTTCTAACATTCCTTGCCCAATCTACCAGGAGAGCAGAACATACACGGCTACCGGCCCAGCACATAATGAAGAGAACACGTAATTAGTACACTGCCCTTTCATTGAACAGAACCTCTTGGAGGAGTTTAATTTCTGTTACACTTTCCAATGCAAAAACTCAATTCTTTTATTCAAATATTAAACAGTTAGCTGCTGGCACACAGTCCTGAGAATATACTGTGCAGACGCTTTCAGTAAAACATGACAATTTACTCAGCCAGCATAATGTTCAGATGTCTACATTTAAATTATGCAAAAATCTGCATAATACCAAATTAAAGAAATTATGGGTAAAAATGTGCAACAGCAAAAGTCGTTGCATTAATATTTAACCAGACTATACTAGAGCAGATTCTTATGCTAACAGGTACTTTGGGTGCATTTGATTTCATTGAAAATATGCTATTATATCCTGAGTTCACAAAAATGTCTGAAGATACTCAGTGGCCCAGCACTAACATTAAGCCCTCTATAAAATATACAGATGTAAACTGTACACAAGGGAAGTTCTTAATTCTTAATTGGTTCTCCTCCAGTTATGTATTCCGTAGACTTTGCATTCTCTTCAAATCACTGGAAACAAATGTTTCATACCTACAGAAAAAAAAATTCTCTGTACTGCTCAGAATTCGAAGGCGCCTGAAAATGTTGATTTCCAAACCCAGCAGATGCATGGCACTAAAGAGGTTATGCAAACAGAGAGAAAAAGAAATATGGATGAAGCAGCTTCAGCTGGTCACTCCATAATCAAGGTAGGTGAAAACCCAGGACTTCATTCACTGAAGTCAGAAATTTACATATTCTCCATCCCAGAATGGCAAAAGATTAGGCAACTTTAAATTGCATTTCCTTGCAGAGATTTTGGACAAATCCAAGAAGCTGAGGGTTGTAGTACTGAATTACAACAAAAAAAAGCTATGCCTATACCAGGCAAACCCACTTCATACATGTGTGCTCTAAGAGGGCTACACTGCTTGTGTTTCGAGAGTTAATCCTTTCAAAAAAAGGGAAAACGAGGCATAACTGCAGGGCAGGGCCATGATCAACAGGGACAAAACTTGAGCAGGGGAATTCCCAAACAAGCAGTGCTCACTTGCCGTTTCTTATAGGAGGGAGTAGAAAAGAATATTATTTAG
>NW_009607814.1:13263-71679 GCF_000690535.1 Cariama cristata
AGGACTTCAAAACCAAAAAGCAACCTCTTGTTAAACTGAAGGACACAGCAGACATCAATAATTTATATAGATGCACGAAATGAATTGCAGAAATAGTGAGAAAAGGAACGGAGGTACTCGTGGACAAAAGCACTGGGTACCCACCGCCTGTGGTTCCATAACTCCAAGAACCGGAGACACAGAAAGCATGGGAAGTTTTTAGGGGAAGATTGCTATCTGCTTGCCCTGTTTCATATTCCAAAATCCAGTAATGTTGAATAAATCCTACTTCACATATGGGTGTATTTAATCTGAGCCAGTATAATTTTTCTTTAACAAGGGCAGAAAGGACAAGAATGTTTGAAGTTTGATTTAAAACCAGATATCCTAGTGTCTTAATGTATATTATCAGTAATTAGACCTTAGAAATTTGTGTTATCGATATAAATTCTCAGTCTCTTCTGACTCCTGCTAATTTTCTACTTCAAAAAAATTCTTATAGCAATGAGTTCTTTAGATACTATGCATAAACATCAACATAAGAAAACATTTCTCATTCACATTTACTGCTTTTCTGATACAATGACACCCTAACTAAATTATCCAATAATCAGGAACTCAGATCAACAGAGTGTTATCTTACTATTGTATGCATCATCCGTGCATTCCACAGAAGTCTAATTTATCTTCAGGGTTACAAATTTTTCCAGGTATGTCATTGGGATATGTGATGCTCTTATTATTCCTATATCAACCCCCATATAGTGGAACATTTATGCATTTATCTACACTAATCAAATACTCTTGTGAAATACGAAAGCTTTCAGTGCAAATTAAAAAATGCTGTTTATTATCATGTTTCCTCCCCTTCTTTTTCTTTTTAAACAGGGAAACATTTTGCCTACTTAGATAACACAGACGATCCTCCAGCATGCATTTCCCTTCTTATGTAAGTTTTAAAAATGTTGTTTGCAAGTGTATTAAATTCCCTATGGCACTGGTAAACAGTAACTGTCCTTCATGAAAATGCCTCTCTAACTTTGGTCTTGGGCTACAACTTGCACGCAATCCTGCATGACTCGTGTAATTGCTAAAGCCTTACGTCTGATGCAAAACCCACAAAGCATTTCTATTGTGTGTTCTTTGACGTTTGAGCAAATGCCTGCAAAACAGCAACTTGTTACCAACTCAAAAGTCTACATACGAGCTCTGCCAAAAGCCAGGCTTGTAAACTCAACTATGCAGGAAGATCACCACCCTTGTACAAAACAGCTGTAGACCACGGCCCAGTTCCATCTCTACATTATTTCTTTTCCCTTCTAAATACAAACTTTCTAACTGCTAATTTCCACTCAAAGCCTATTCCCATTATTTGGGTGGTACAGTCCTAATGTTTGGAGAGGTTTTTAATGGATTAAAAAGAGCAGGATTTAAGAGGAATACACTGCAGACAGATTTCTGGTTTTATTTATAGAAATTATCTGAATAATTCTACATATAATTCTTCTGAAAGAAAAGTGCTACATAAACAGATGGACTACTCTGAATTTTCAACTGCATTGCATGCTAATCGTCATATTTATAAAGAAGACACAGCCAACTATTGAAGTTGCACTCACAATATTAAGATGCAAGCACTAAAAATTTAGTACAGTTGCCAGTAAGCCCTACAAAACACCAGAAAGTTTACTTGATTAGTTCTGTAATTTAAGCAAAATTTCAGGAATTTTACCTCTGCTTAAAATGTCAGCAATGTTTCTCCTACCTGAGAAGAAAGAACTGAAAGTGACCTCCCCTGTTTACCAAGTGCAGTTCCCAAATACCATAATAAGTCACTTCATCGATTACACTCAGGCTCTCATCTGTTATATAATGTAAATTGTTTTCAAATATTTGGTCAGAACTTACTAACAGTCAGTTCACACTCGTGTATTCTGCATCACTATTGACATTCAGCTGAAATAATTATTTTCCTTCTCCAGCAGTTATTCATTGACACAGTTACTGACAGCAGTCGTATTCACTCTCCTTACTGTGGTTATACCAGTCCCAACTCCAAGCATCTCCTTTCATAGGACTGGGCTCGCTATACCTTGGTGTTTAACACAACCCCTCTCAAGGTCATCTTTCTTGACCTTGATGACCTATGCGCCCTGTTCCCAGCGTATATGCAATTTTGCCAGCACCATTTAAAATGGTACCCCTATTTTCCACTCGCTGCACACAACATCTACCTGATCCTTCCAAGATTCAATTGTCTTTCATGCGGGCATACTACCTGATGACAGTAACATCTCATGTCATTCTCCTCTCCTTCCATGGTGTATTAAGTTTTTATTAGTCCCAATGCTTTTGCACTGCAAACTATTTACCACCAATCACCTTTCTGTTATTTGAATCCTTAGAGTCATCTCATCCTCTGTGAGACACTCCGCTAGACAAATTATGCCTTCCAGCTTTAGTATCAGCAAACATTACCAGTTAACACATCACAAGAAATTATTAAGCACGATCAAGCCCAAAAACGAACTTCAACACCACCTCTGAAAAAAAAAAAACAAACCCACTACTACCAATTTCCCTCCCCTCCCAATACCACCGCTTCCATCACATCCTCTGTATAACCATTTTTATTTTATTTCAATTCTAATCTCCACACTACCTAAATAAGGAAATAGTTTCCTCTGTGTCCCAAGGTCAAATGCTTTACCGACATCCACAGAGATGAGCACCAGTCCTACAGCTGTTTCTAGCAGGGATCACTGATGGACAGAACCAGATCCACCACACACTGAGCAGACAAACCAGGACCAGTTAGATCTAGAAACAATCACAAACTACAGGCAACATTGAAAATGTTAATTAAACAGGAAATGACTGCTTAAAAACACAACAGATTTACAGGGAAGAAAGTAGTTACGATTGTTCCAATTTTTGAAAGACACGTGGCAGAAATAAGTATACCATTTTAAAGAAGTCTTCACAAGAAAAGTATTCCTTAAAATTAAAGTCTCCTCACTAGTCAGGCAAATATAAGCCATTCAGAAGCCAACATCAGTCAAGGTTATGAGTCCCTCCACAATTTACTTCAGCATAATGAATGTAGGTCAGAGCAGCAGTTCTGAATTTAACATTTGCATTTAGTTTTAAATGTTTAGTTCCACTAGGTAGCATTTTAGCAGGGTATTTTTCTTTCATTTCATTTTGAGAACAGAGTATATAATGACTTTTCTGGTAATTGACGAAGGTATAATCACCTTACTTTTTTCCCCAGAAATAATGTGCTAGGTTTTACTAGGTCAGTGACAGCAAATACGAGTTGTCACTTATGTGAAGTTTTTAATGCAAATTAGAGGACTATTAAAAGGTCAGAAATCACAAAAAATATATTCGCTTTGATCTCATGGCAAACATTTGAGGATGCTACAAAAAGACAGAATAAAGTGCCCTTTAAAAACTATCAGTTTGATTTTGTGTACCCAAAGCATAAAACAATTGGTGCTTTAAGCTGGCACAAACAGCATTAGCAATTGGTTGTACGTCATGGAGTGACTAGGATTGTTGATACTTTTCTTTTGTAAAGCTGGTAAACTCAGCTGGGGAAACTTAGCAACTATACACATCTTCCCTTAATTCAAATTTCAGTGAAATAAACCCTATCTAAAACCAAACTCAAATTCTATTATTAACAGTATACAAAATACATATATGTACATATAAATATACATAAAAGCTGTATACATATACATAGTATATAATCAATTGACTTGAATTCTCTAAATTCCAGCATTTACAGTACAACAACCAAAAACCAGGAGAAGAGCCACAGGAAATGCCCGTGCCCTTTAATTGCATTTAATGAAACTACAGTAAATTTCAGAATTTTAACAATGAAATAAAAATGAACAAGTCATTGTAATTTGCAATAGTCCAATACAGTAACTTCACTGTTTTAAAGGCCAGCATAAGGGGATGCCAAATGCTTGAACCATAATTGTAATAGAAGGACATCAATTTTAATTCGAAACAATAATGAATCGCATGTATAGATGCCAAACAAGATCAAAGCACCCATAGAACAAACAAACAAAGAATATCAAACAAAAAAAAAAGAACATCAAACAAAGAGGATAAACACACACAAAATAAGAGGAAAGAGCAAGGTGACAAGAGTATAATTCCCAAAATATAGTCACAAGAAACAGGTAATATTTGATACAAAGGGAAGTGTCCTTTAAAATTGAATTAAATAAAAACAATCTATACTGAGAAATCTATAATCTGGCATCAGTCCCTAACAACAAGGCCAAAAGAAATATCATATCTAATTTAAAAAAAAGAATACTTAAATCGTACTTCATAGGCAAGACAGACATTCCACATATTGACTGAAGGGTAAAGTTCCCGTCACATTTGTGACAAGTTCAACTAAAACTGAATGGAAAAAAAATTGGAAGGGAGAAATCTCTTGCACTGTATGTAATCTAAACCACCACCTATTATGGCATTCTTGGCAGATTGCAGTTTTGCAAGATTTGAGTATTTTTTAAATTTAGGGCCCATTTAGCCAATGAGAGTAAATTCGCATAGCTTTGCCAACTACTAACAGAAAATAACACTTCCTTTAAAGATACAAACCTGATGAATCTTTAGGGAGAAAATGCAAAGCGATCTACCCAAACCTCAAGAAGCAATCCCTGATCTTTGCATTTTGCTGACTGATCTGAACCCTGACTTGGATAGCTGTCATCTTTCTTGCATTCTCAGAAAACCCTCCAGGGGACTACTTTTTGCCAGTTAATACAAAATATTTTAAAGAGAAAGTCATGTCTACCAAAGGAAGTATGACATTTGTTATATTTACATACTGTAAGAAATGAGGCAAAGCTTTCTTCTCCCATGGCAAAGCTTTCCATTATTTTTATACCCTTACTGAAAACATTGATGCACAAATGCTGCATATCATGGCAGCCTTGCCTCCCACCTAAATTCTCAGCGACTCCTGACAGGTACTACTGCACCTCGAAAATACAGATCTAGCAGAGGTAATTCATCCCACTACGTAAATGAACTCAAAATAAAAGATTAATGCACTGATACAGAGTACAATGTAGCACTTTTCAATGACTTATAATGACTGGCAAGTAAGTATCACCAACCACAACAGATGGAGGGCACATCCACTCTTTTAATCCTAAGCCTTTGAGGCAGCCAACATACTAAGAGTTCCATAATTTCAGAAGTTAAATAAGATGTCATAATGGGTCTGATTTTAACTATTTCAATAAAAAGCAGACTAGGTGTTTGAAATATTCATTTAAATGCTTCATTAACAAACTGTGAGGAGCACATCAAAAATATCTTCTAAAAATGTTGCCAATTAGGACTATGTGACATTGAAGTTAGCTTGAATTTAACATGTACAATGTCCTTTCTTAATGAAAACCAGTTGACAGGTGGATTAAGACCAAAAAGATCACTGGTAAGCAAAAGCTTATGACTCTGAATACTACTTGTGGAGTTCAGGACAAACTTCCGATACTGCTTTACCAAAAGCAATCTATGGCATTAAACATGTAAATATGTTATTTTAAAAATTGAGAAAACTTTTAATTTCCTATCTAAAGGAGCTTATACTCGGACAAAACTACAGAGATTTAAACATAAAACCAAATATAACCAAATTCTCTCCCAGGCATATTTCAATTAAGTGTCTTAATGAGTGTCTTAAATTCAGCTAATCAATTTAGGTCTTAAGAGACCACCAATTTTAAAGGAAAACGGCCAAAAGAAAATTCCTCAGGATGAAACCCTCTCAGATTTCCCTGGGTTAGGGATACAGTAAAATACAATTTCCCTGGGTTAAAGGAATCTTTAACCTCAAAACCCTCCTTTGCCTTTCTGTTATGCTCCCTATATATAACCCTAACTCTGAAACCAGTCAAGGTCCATCAGACCATGGCGTCCTTCCCTCCACATCTCAAAACTCCGTGTTGGATTTTGCAGCCATCTCTCCATTGACTGAAACCAGAGAGAGAAATAATAAGAGACCACGATGTGATCACGTAATTAAAGACTGTAAATAGAGATAAGTGGCTCAGCTGAATTACAGTAATCCCCCTGCATTTTAAACATCTACATTTCAGCTGCCCAAAACTGTGACTTTACATTTGCCACATTATCAGTTGCTTTCCTCAATGGAAAAAACTTGCCTTGCAAACATTAAGTAAGTTGGTATACGTAACCAAAAAGACAAATGGATCTGTGCTTTCCTACAGGGGCTAATTAACAACTCAAATGAACACCAGAAAACTGAAACTATATGCTCCTCTTCTTTAATGCAGATAATTGTTGGTTATGTGACAGTAACTCTGCCCAAGTACAAGATTTATTGTTTTCCGCAAAATTCAGAGTGACCCTGCAGCATGTAATCAGTAAATACATGAATATTGCAGAGCAATGGCTGTATCAATATTCCAAACTCTGTTTTTCTCAGAGTTCCCATTAAAAAGCTGTCACCACAGAAGCTGCAGAAGCACTAATGACAGGTGGATCCCACTGGAAAACAAAACCAAGAACAACTAAGGACATGTCATTCCTTCATGCAAAACATAATCCACAATTAGGTAATCTGATTTTTTTTAAAAGCTTCTGGACAGCTTATCTTGTTCCTTAGAGCAATCAAGATTCCCACAATGACTAGTGTATGGGATTTTGAATTGTTGAGCAGAAATTCTTCTTCAAAACAAACATGCCACATCCAACTGAAAAAACAGGAGAGACGAGTCATTGCTTTTCTGAAGATTCACATACGGTATTTTCTTGAGTCATGCCAGCACCCTTCTTGGCCTACCATCGCCTCATCAAACCCTCGTGCTGACCATGCCACTATCCAATTGAAATCAGAAGTCTGATACCATAGCCTGAGTTCGGGAATAGAAACGAAGGAGGATAGTGAAGAAGCGTCTAAGGGCAGGCAATAAACCAATTTCACTTCTTATGGCATCAGACTGCTTCTTCACGTAATTAAGGTCTGAGTACCTTTGGACTGCTACAAAATAGAAGAAGTTGAGACATTGCTCTTTACGTTTGGAAATGTAACCCATCTCCAGATTTGTTTCCTTATGCTTTGTGAACACAGCTACAAAATGAGAACACAAGGGGAAAATGAAAAACAGTTGAAATCAAAAATAAATGTCCAACCTCTGACAAACAAAGATTTGGTGTGCTCAAGCAGGAAGATACTTTTTAATAGAAATGTGCCATACAGAAAATCCAAGAATTTAATGAAACACATTCAGAGCAAATCCTTCAGGAACAGTTTGTCCAGATGCTGCAAATTAGACTTTTAAATAAATTAAATGTAAATATTTAACAAAAAGCACTACAGAAGTTGACATTTTGAAGATGCACAAGTCCTTAACCGGTCTGTTGTGGATTAGTTGGTCTTAATTATGTGTTCTGGATCTACCTACGGGTAAAAAATTCCAGATGTAGAAACAGTGATATTCATGGATGAACTATTACTAGGTCAGAAGTTGCCCGAAATAGCCAGTCTTTTGCTGAAAAAGTTCCTGCAAAACAATGAGACTCCTTTCACACAGAAGGAAGCTGTCCTGGGGAAAATTAAAAATTAACTACCCCCTAGCATTCTGTCTAAACCCTGTGGTTTTCAGGTATTCATAACACCAAGTCCAACTGAAAACAAATGGGAATGAGGCACCTAAATTACCTTGAAGCACTAACTGATGTTTCAGTACCTAGAAGAGCAAAAACTTGAAACACTAGCACATTACCCTCCAACAAATAAAGCTGAACCTGCACTCTCTTTAACAAGACTCTATTGGATGAGTCAGTCACTGCTGACAAGACTTTTTATTTCCTTCTGGGAAGACTGGAGTGGAAAGAGATGGATATTAAGTTACATTAGATTGTCAGAGCTCAGTATTCTCTATACTATACGTCTCAATAACATCCTCAGAGGGAAAAATATATAAGTGTACCAGAAAAAAATATTGTGTATAATAAAACAATCTTGCTATGGACCCACTGGAAAAACCTATAACTGTGTCAGAAAAATGATTTGGAAACAACACAGGTTGTTCACAGAGCTTTTCGCGTTTGCATTGATGGGTTAAACTATCCAGACTACACGCTGAAGCGATGGAACAGCCCCCACTCCTTATTTCTGAATGCTGCATTGCCTCCTGGAAGACAGGCAGACATTTCATCAACAGTTTTCCAACTAGCATATACATAGCCAGCCTGCCAATATTAGGAAATATTGGAAATGTATGCCAGCAAGCATTAGAAATGCCAGCATTAGCAAAGTCATTCATATGATGGTTTAGAATGTAAAAATATTTCTCAAAGCATAATATTACTCAAAGAACTAAAAGAGGAACAAGGAAGTTCCACTGCAAACGATGAGAAAACATTTACTGTATGGATGACAGGAACAAGATGTAGGAGAGGAGAAAAAAAGATTTCAAAAGATTGTGAAATCTCGTTTGGGCTTACTAACAGTAATTCCTGAAAAGATGAAGGGAGAAGCAGAGTTGAGTATTTAGCTTGCTACGTTTTGGATGGGAACTGCTTACATGAACACCCTTCTTGCTCTGCAGGCTGGCTCCCTTACAAAGTACTTATCACAAAGAGATCAGCCAAGACAAAACACTGAGCAGCAGCTGAAAGAAATTCGATTGTGTCTAATTGTGATTGACAAGACAATGCCAGGGTAAAAAAAAAATCTGTTCCAAGAAAACAACTTTAATGGGAATCTCAAATATTTCAAAGTGACAGCCTACACATTAACTAGGAAAAGCTGTTTTGTTCCGTATTGTATCAGTGAAGCTGCTCCTCTTCTTAGTGGGTGTCTGTTAAACAAGCTTTTTTTGTCCTCTATAAAGCTGCATATACCATATCAAATTACTCTCCTATATTTTACTATGTTCAGTTTCACACAGGTATGGCTTCTGGAATAACAAAATAAATTTTGAATCACCAGCCACAAAGGTAGTAGGTGGTATTTGGGAGGCAAGGGGAAGGGAGGAGAAAATATGGAACACACCATCAGTGAGGAGGTGCATGTTTATCATCTGTAGACATGCCAAAGCTACGTTTTCTACTATCCTAAGACTTCAATAAAATGCTTTTGAAAATTAAAAACATGGTCTTCCTTTATAAGCAATAAATTATTTATATGATAATCAATTATGAAAGGGGATATAGATTCCCTCATGCATACGTATGTTAGATAAGGCACAAATTCCTACTATGTCTTCTCCTTCTAGTCAATGGGACAAAGAAAGAACACCATCCTGCTGGCTACCAGAGTCAGTTTCAGCCCAATTAAAACAAAAATTTTAGTACAATTAAGACACTTTAGTCTTCCGAGAGGAAGAAACTTCTACTATCCAAAGCCATAAAGAAAACCACAACTGAGAAGAAACTTCCTAACCAGATTTTTCCCTGTCTCCTAGAGCATTAGACCACATCAGCCTCATCAATCAAGAAAAGCCATTAAAGAGTCTGCAGCAACCACGATCAGAAAACTGTCGTTTTGTTGTGAACGGCTTACTGTGAAAGTGCAGGTGCTCCAGCAGCAGCCCACACAGGCACCAAGAGCTCTCTGAAATGAACGTCAATTAAAAAGGCAGATGCAGAATGCAGAACTGCTAAATGAGCAACTGCTAAGATAGTGAAGCTAAAATGATGGAAAATTAATGATGCTATTCCCTTAAAGAATAAGGGAATTACACGAGCAGTTCTTAGTCTCATAAGGTCAGCTTACCTTTTCCATTTTTCATCGTTTCTCTTTCTCCCTCAGAACCGATTGCCACGTGCTCACTGCTGACATTCAGCTGTCTATTAATACAGAGAAACCCCATTATTGTAGTAGCACCCCAAAGCACCACCATACTTAATGGGCTGTAAGGATTTCCAGTGGAAGCCTTGGTAGATTCAAAGTAATTTTTCAGGAAATCTGGCCTTCATTCCTGGAATCACAAGGACAAACTTAACAAGTTGAAATGCCTGCTCCTTGACACTTTAGACCTTGTACAGACAGAACTACTACTGACATCTGAGAAAAATTCCCTGAATAGAACTGCAGGATTTGGCTAATTGTAAGCAGAGGTGCCTGTTTGGCTGCTCAAGCTTCCTGGACACTAGCCTGTAAAATCCTATTTTCCAGTGGCTTATAAACCTTAAACCATCAAAGCTGCCATTTTCCATGCTGGAGCATCTGCTGCAGGCTGGTTTCTGCCCCCACTAGCTTGGGTTTAAGGGAAAACTATTCTTCTATTTCAGAAAATGAGGCACAAGAGCATTTTGCTGTGTCTCGAGTGGAGCAGGCTTCACCTCTTCACAGCTTTCTATGTGTGACCACACTGAGCATACATTAGCCTCAAAGGAAAGGTAAGTCCACATATTGCAGCGCTGACATTCAGGGCAGAAAACAAGGCTTTTATTGCCATTAGCGATCCTTCCTAGCAGGAGATACTATACCTTCCAGCTAAAAGACAGCAACTCTGCCCTCAGTATTCTTCATGCTGGTATCTAAAAGGGGGAAAGGGCCTGGCTGGAAGAGAAAGAAATAGGCTATCTTAATTCATCCTCTTCTCCCATATGCATTACAATATAGTCTTTAATTACATGATCATATATTTTCTACAGGACCTGTGAATAATTCATTCCATAGACTGTACTCCGGGAACGAATCAAGGGAATGCACTGAACTAGACTATTATCTACAGGACTCCTACCTCATCTGTTGCTAAAGCCAGATGATGAATGAGTCACGGAATCGTAGAGGAAAAAAACTAGTATCATAGCCAACACATTTATTCATTTTAAAAGCTATTTCATTCTTTGGGTGTTTCTCGGGGGATGGAAGAATTAAGAAGTGTTTAACTTACCTAGAGTTCTGTTTTGTTTATTATTTACCTATAAATTCACTTCTACTTCTGTAGAGCTGACTCTAAAGTAAATGATTACTTTAAATCTATTAGTCCCTTCCTCAGGGCCAACATGGAACCCTCGCTATTGAAAGAAATTGAAGAAAGGAGTAGGACTATGCATACTAGTAAGCAGCAACTACCAAGGAAAAAAAAAAAAACCAACAGACTTCAGGAGTAGCAACACAATAGCAAAGTCTTTTGCAGCGGAAGATGCGGAGGCTTGGCTGCCGGCACGTTCTTGTCCCTCACTGCCCAGCTACTGAGGTACAGAGTGAATAAACCTGAAGAGACACTCGACAGTCAGAAACTGGACCTGTCCTTTTCTTTGTTCAGGAACACAGCCTGATTGCAACAGCAGCAGATTTGTGCTGATATCAATGTTTAAGACAACTCTTAGCGGAATTCATTAAAAACATCATCTCTGTAGTTGGGAAGAACAAAGAACAAGCACATCACTCCAGCAGCACTTCTACTGCCGTACGGCTGTGTGAATCAAGGCAATGCTCAGTTGCCAATTAAGACATTGTCAGGTGCACAACAGTACGATGTACTCAAAGTTATCGGAATCACGCAGTAATAAACTCCTGAGCATATTGCTAAAAAAAACCCAGCAGAATAAAATGGTTCTAGTATTTTATATCCAATACACATTGCCATTAGAAACAGTCCCTTTGTGAGGGGCTCAGGATAAATTCATGGTTTTCATCTAAAATGTTGATGTTGGAATGCTTCTTTACCCTCCCATAACCAAGTCCAACGAGAAATTTTCATTGTGTCTTTTCTCCTCACTACTTCTCTGGTGATCCTTTAGAAGAAACAGCTTTCAGGGTGTATTTCTTCTTCTTTTTTCTACAGGCTAAATCAGAAGCTTCCACTGCTTTCAATTTAGCTCCCCTTCCTGCCACAAGAAAATTAATAGAAAAGCAGACCACATGCCCAGGAGGAATTGTTGAACAAGTGGCATCTGAGCTGTAGAAAGGATTTCAAAAGCAACTCACTCTGTCTGACTCCCTCTTTTGAAAACTGCCCACAAGCCCTAGGGATGGATTAAAGCTAAGTATGGCCTGGATAATCTACAAATGCAGGGCCCCAGTTGTAAGGAGGATGGCAGCAAAATACTTGGGAGTATGGTTATTCCTAGAAACCGGAGGGCCTCTTTTGGAATGCACAGCCTGGATCAACCAAACTATTCAACCCTGCCTTAATCCATGGCTGGTGAGCTCAGAAACAGCGGCCCCCGACCGTGCTTCTCTGATGGTCCAGGTGGTTGCAAGTGGGGAAAATAGTTTAAAACTGAAATAAAAAACAACCAGTAGCATTAGGTATCCTTAATTGCAACTTTCTAGCAGAAAGTGAAAGTTAAAAGCGGTCAGTCCACCGCAGACGCATCGCAAGCAGCTGAAGAGGCTGCAAGAGAGAAAGGAGGTTTCTTAATAAGATGAACGCAGGTGGCAGACAGGCTTGAAATCAGACAACTATTTCTTCTGAAATCTACTTTTGACTGCTGCACTCAGCGTTCCCCAGGTGGCTGGGACCCTTTCAATACTGTTTCTATTAGGAAAAGAGCTACAGTAGATCAGTAGCACCAGTTCCCAATTCAGTATTTTTTCTTCCTCTGACAACAGCAAGCCAATGCTGAGAGTTGACAAAGCACTGCAAAAAATCATTGATGAGTGAAGAGCAGTGAGAGATGCTCTCCTGAAGAAAAAGCAATGTGTATCTCAGGACAACCATATAACCCCTTAAGAAGTTTCTGTTTGTCTGCTTTTACAGAAAATTCTCTCTGCCATATTTTCTTTCTTCTCAGTTTGCATTGACCTAGGCATACTTACCAGACTGAAGCAAGGGGGATGATCAGGTAAAGTAATAATCATCGTTTAATAATGGCGTCTGTTCCAGAAATCTGTGTGCTGGCCAATAGCATAAAGATTCTGGGATGTAAATACATTCATTTTATCTTAATGACAAAAAAAAAAAAAAAAGGCAGGGGGAATTTAATGTTATATTTCCATGTCCCTGATTCTGAACCAACCCCCAAGGAAAAAAATGTCCATCTGTAGAGGCTTTGGAGGAGGGAAGCTATGTGACATTTAGTAACGATAATTTATCCCAACTTTAAATCTTCGGACCAGAACAGATGATTTTATGGACTACAACCACTGCCAGTAACTGCTACACTTGGGAAATAAATAAATAATGCACAAGGCCAGGTATAAGAACACAAACTCTAATAAAATCGAGACCTAAACTAGATACTACTTGTGATCTCTTAGGAGGTAGCAGTTGTGGGTAAATACTGTACAAGGACTGAGAACAGTAAACATTGCCCTGCTGTCAGACAACATTCTCAAAAAAAGATGGAAAAAACCCAATGAAGTTTTTAAATTTTAATGTACTGAAATTCAGCTATAAAAATCTACAGAAGTGATTAATGAAGAGAAAAATGTTAAAAGAAACTGTTATAAATAGAAGCTGCATATCATTGCCTCTGGCTTTTCAACTGCAAGACCCATTAAAGGGGAAAGCAAATAGCACAAGTGGCCTGTTGAAAGATCTGGATGACCAAAAGCCAGTTTGCTTTCTCAACTATATTACTTGATCCAATAAAAGATACTTCCTCTCCCAGAAACTGTTCTTTTATATCCCTAAAATATCAGAACTACAACAAACTTGAGAAAATAAATACGTTTTAAAGGCTTTAGCTAAAAGTAATTTGTCAAACATTCTAGATATACAGCCATTTGAAAAAGAGAGTTGAAAAGTGTACTGACAAATAATTGCAATAATTTTGAATGTACATAATCACTTTACAGTGCAGCCCAAGTGTGAATTGTTGTTCAGAAGCACTTCTGTCAAAACAGTTACTCAAGTTCTTCAGGACTTACTCCTAAACCAATGTTTTGGCATTTTCATAAACTTATTTCAGTAGAGTCGAAGAGCAATGAAAGTCAAGATCTTGCAAATCATTTTGCCTTAAAATATCCGATTTAAATCTGAATTAAGCATGCAGAAGAACCTGATTTTTGTATCTGCAGTGACATCTAGTGCAAGAAACCAAGAAGACATTTAAACAGGTTTCCAGAGAAAAAGAAGCTATTTATTGTGTGATTTCTGACAGATAAACAAGATTAGCATCAGCCCTTTTAAAACTTTCTTAGTATCTTGTCATCCGCACAACATTCACAAGCCAGCTGAAGGGAATCCTATTAAGCATAATATGTTAATAAGAGACTATTTAATGCAAATGTGCATTTTTCCTTTCCATACAAATTCAGTTTGATAAATGTACATATATTACATAATTGTTGGAGGGCAAACAGTTGCTGAGAAAGCAAACATCCCTAGGAAGAGAGTTGTTATTCTATTTACACTATCAACTTTTAGAAAAGAAAAGAAATTCAGCATAACATCTGACTTCAATGCTTTCTGCCAGCTCCATAGATATGCAATCCTATTTTAATTTTGTAGTGATTTGTAAACCTCGATCTTAAAAATTCAAGCAGAAGATACAGCCTGTAGAAAGGAAACAAAAACTGGAAGTTTGCAATGAGTGTTGCCTAATACAGATAAGAAACAGAAGAAATTATAAAATAACAAATAAAATTTGTTCAAATGAAAGTACAGATTTAAGTCGCCCATTAAAAGTACACAGATATGCTTCAAAAACAGCCAACAACATTCTAACCAAAATGCAACACCAACATGTCTAACTAGCAACAATTCTACAAAAATGATTCACTCACCGAAATGTGAAAAAAAACCTAGAAACAAGTGTTATTCCTGCCAAACGTACAAATAAACACATATGCCAGAGCTGAAAATGAACAGTTTAAATACAGCATCATGCATACATCGTTTTATATATAAATGCACACCATTCCTGTAACTCCCTTTTTTTCATTCAACCTGTCAATACAACCATTTGAGAACCTGTGTTCCAAAGGCACATGTCCAGAAGTCTTAAAAAGCCACACGTACTTTTTAAGGGCAGGATTAAAGTCTATATTGTCGTTTTTTGTAAAAACTTCATAATACGCAATTTTCCATACCCAGATTGCCCAACGGTAAAATGATTAGGTTGATACAAATAATTACAAATATCAAGATGTACTTTTTGTTCATCAGGTAATTTTATACGATTCACATATTTCTAAATTTAAAAAAAAAAATAAACAACCAACCCAGCCATTCATTCGTGATGCAGGACAACCACATTACGCATTAGATTCCTAATGTACTCGTAATCTTACTATGGAATAGGCACAAAACCCAGAAGATTTTGTTGGTTCCTAAAGGCACTGAATGGGGAAGTGTCACAAGTACTGGGTTTTGGACAAGAAGCGCATGCCATGGTTAACGGACTATCAGTGCTGCAGTTTTGTTCTTCAGGAGCCCAAGAGCTTGCACAACTTCTCTACCCTACAGCCATCAAAAAGTGGATTTAGTAGACACAATAATTTTATGTGAAAGAAGCAGGCGTTAACTGAAAGCACTCTTTACCTGAGGACTGAGGTCGTTAAAACAAAGATACGACAGAATGAAGAAAACAAACGCTTATGGAAGGGTAAGGTACTGGGGTGGGACACAGAACAAGTGAGAAGAGGAGAAGGAGACAAGCCAGTCATGGTTAATACGAAGTTACAAAAAGGTACAAACCAGGAAAATGGTGATGTACGCCCAGCCTTACTGGCAGAAGAACCGAGTTAATGGTGTTTCAATACCATTCAGAGCAACTGTGGTTTAAAAATTATCTGGAAATGCAAATAAATGTAGACTAATATAGCATTTATACAGAACACAACAAACTGCTCCTGACAGAGTTCACTTTGGTGTACAAGCCAGCATGGAAAGGAAATGATTAAAATCAAAATCTATTAGCTTCTGCCACTCTAATCAGCACCTCCTAAAAATGAACACAAATACTCTGAGTTTTGGTGTCCTAGAGTCTTTGCCAGGTATAGCCAAGTTTCCTAAAGAAAGAAAATTCCCCTGTTTAGATGAACATGTCTACCAAAATAACTGTTTGGTATTAGTCTGTATTTATTCATCATGGCAAGTTAGGAGTATTTCATCTACCTAAAAAAGAGGCAGGATATTAAAAAAAAAGTTATAGATGTTAATGCTTGGAGATAGACATACAAGTTTTCTTCCTCAGGTAGCAACAATCATTGTTAAGGCATAAAAATGCACTATTAACCAGTGCTCAATCACAGGGCACAAAAAAGAAAAAGATCAAATAAACAGTGTTCAATAACATATTTACACTACATGTGGTAAAGTGCAGCAGCAGAATTAGTATTATTGATGAAAGTGAAGCTGTGTCACTAAATCCAACAGGACAAAGCCAGTTGAAGCAGTTACTAGTTCAACTATTGATCATGAGAATTAGACACACATACACACAAAAAAGACCCTGTCCTTCAATAGACTCTGTGAAGACAGACCTCTCTGCATCCTTTGACATCAGCTGAGCTTTAATGACATGATTAGAATCAAACAACAGGATAATGAAATAAAAGATAACTCTAAATCTGCTTAAAACTAAAAAAAAAAAAAAAAAAAGGCCTCTAAATACCTTGACGCTAGGTACAAACGATATATATCAAAAAGGCAAAAGCTAAAAGCCAAACCAATTTCTATACAAACAGTACAGGGGAGAAGAAATTTAAAAGAAAGTTCAGAAGAAAAAAAAGCAGAGAATTATATAAAGGGGCATACATTTTAAAAAGATTAATATAAAGGTTGCTAAAGGTTAGAGAGAGAAATTGGAACATGCACAAAAGATGGCAAAAATAAGATGCCAGTAAAAGAAAAAAGATCTCTAGGAGAATGACAACACATGCAGTCAAATATAGCAGCCACATCAAAAGAAGTTTGTACCAATTAAAGCCTCAAAGAAAGAGAAAAATCAGAAGTTAGATAGGTTACCCTACCATCTTAGAAAGCATCCAAAGAAATTACAGACCCCAGGACTGATCTTTAACAGAACAATACAGAAAGGATTAAACTAAGTAGAAGAGCAAACAGTTTTTCTTCCCTCCTCCTCTTCTTTTTGGAGATGTGTATGGAAGAACATTAACGGAAGGCGAGGGGGGGAGAAAGCCATAGAAAGATTCAATGAGAGCACGATGAAAGCAAAATCCTAGAGTTAAGTAAGTGCTGAGGTTGCAAGGCACCCGAAGATAGAGAAGCAATGTAAAGCAGTGCTGTTTTGTAAAGTGCAATTCTTTTGACAGCTGGTGACATTTGAGGAAATAACCCAAAGTCTATTGGCTTCAAATCAAACACTATCGCTTTGGTTTTCTATTTAGTATTTTACCCAACGCTGAAGCACCATTCCACATACTTATTAAGTTTATTAAGCATTAAGATATCCTCCTTTTGATTAAAGTGAGGGACAGGGGACAGACTGTACACTAGGTTTGTAAGGTTAGAGTGTCATGTCATATCATAGTGAAGAGGTCAAGGATGAAAACAAACATCACCACTGGAAACAGTGCTTGTCACTTCAGACAGATTAACAAGGGCTGCGCAATAAAGAATACTTCATACGGAGTCAGCACAAATTTTAAACCCCAATGTATGCAGTGTCCTAATCTTTGCATAAGGAAAGCAGAAGGCTTTAGGCTTTAGGTGTGAGCTGACAGTAATTCAGACTCCAGAGAACCCAGACAGATGCCCTGCAAAAGGGCTTCTTCCAAAAGCATGAAAGAAAGAGGGCATGCTATCAATGCTACCATCACCAGTCCAAGATATGTCCAATCTGACAGCAGCATATCTGAAAGATTATACCAGATCTTCACAGCTGACAACGGCGTTCAGCCATACAGACTCTGCACCAAATCCAGAACTGACAACATTTACAGATCGGATAGTTCAATACACTCAGTCTAAAGATGCACACCGTGATGGAAAACCGTAACTTCGGGTGAACTACATCGAGACAAACGTCAAAGGGGATGAAAGCTACCAGCAGAAATAAGGAAGGATACTGGGATGTACATGGCAGCTGCACACATGGCACTGTGCCGACTGAAATAATTGAATTTTAAGCTGCCAAATACTTTTCATCAAAACCCTGCCTTCACATGGTATTATTCTCTCTTCCTCGGTATTTTCTAGCTGGATAGTATTTTCCATTCTCTATGAACTATTTTCAAGGTACCATTTAGATGTTGCTGGTTCACAATGTTCACAATAACTGGCAAGGGTGAACAAGTCTGAGGAACATCTTCCCTGCAAAACAGTATGCATCACTTCTTTGTCAGGCCTGATGAAAGCACTGTATTCGGTAAAAGCTAGGTAACTTTTTCCAGCAATATCTGTTGATCTAGTAGAAGACACCAGCAAGCCCTATGAATTTGGCTTCCTGCATTTCAGAAGCCTTATGCAAAATCCTTTCAATTATTTCGGATTTAAATATTAACAGATTTTCCCATCAGCCTGCAAGAACAATTCAAAACTATGTGAACTCTAATATTTAGAACTTAGTATGAAAAAGCATAACTACAGATAATAGAGTAGGAAATCCCATTCAGCTACTAGCAAGTGCACTTCTATCTGGCAGGTAATAGGTAGCTGTTTACATGAATTTTCAAAATCAACTGCCTAGAAAATTTGGAGCAAAAGTTGTTAGGGACTGGAAAGCAAAAGGTTTTTAATTCTCCAAGCCTGCTGCAGGGCAGGGACTGAAAGGCACCAACTACCTCAGGACTGCAAGCCCAGGGGGAGGCAAGGGGAAGCAGGCTTTAAACACAAATACAGCTGTGGAGTTCCAAGTACCTTAACGAAGAACGTCCTGAAAGTTACTGAATTATGGCATGGAAAAAGTTGCAGTTGTGACTGCAGTGAGGTGGACACACGAAAACGGTCTCATTTTTCAAAGGTGCCAGGACATTCTGGGTTTACAAACGAACGAAGCGTACAGTGTCTGTGTGCAGGAGGGGGTACATCAATAACAAAACAAAAAAGCCAAGGAACATATAGGGAGTCCATTACAAAAAACACCACTGCTCTCTATAGTTTAAAATCTGCTTTCCAGCGACTCAGCCTGGCAAACTTCCAAAAAGCCCTTTTCCACTTGTACGGCCGTGATTTCAGGAATCATTAAACAAGAAGTGAATAAAAATACGGATAGCTTCAATAAAACTGTGTAAAATCAAACAGCACAACCAAGAAATCTTTTGCAGATTTTCAGTTTTTTTCAGGGCCAAGAAAGTTTTATCAACTGCCTTTAACCCAAAAGTGAAATATCAGATATGTTTATGTACTCAAATATCAGCATATAAAAGTGCAAAATACAGAAGCCGTATGAATTAAACTAACAAAAGCTCAATACTAGAAAAGTAGAATTACAGCTTCTGCGTTTAAGTCCTTTATATTCAGCTACTTAGCAAATGCAGCTTTCCCTTCTTTATATGAATTGTTAATACCGCCAACAATTCTGTAACTTCTGAGCAAAAATCAGTGCATTTCCAACATAAATCTTTAAAAATTTCCCATATGATATATTATGTTCACTTTCACAATTGACCAAACTTCACAAATTCTCCGTGTGACAGTGAACTCCCCGATCCAGATGCGAGCAAAGAAAGGATTAATAAAGTTCTATGTAAGGATAGATGCTTCAAAGTAACAAAGTAACACAGAAATAATGTAAAATTGGACCCCAAACATCTCTGAGGAATATGCAAATGGTTAATTCCCAATTCAGTACCTAGACAGACATTAAACAGCCCATTCTGTCACACCATCTGCTAAACAGCTAGCAACGCTGCTCTGTTCTCTATGTTATTTGTGCTTGCTTTCTTTTTTTTATTTTTAAGCATGGAGCCATTCAACTTATTTGGAAGTCAGATAAAAGACATGGTGGTGAATTTTAAAAAAAAAAAAAAGGAATCAAAGTGATACACAGCAAAAAAAACAACTACAAAAATAAAGTTTCAGATCACTGCTAAAGAGAATTAAAAAGTTACTTCTAAATGCTTGCTTCAATTGCACTCCAAACAAGTTTATGCTCAGCATATACAGCAAGTCATGAAAGCTTAAGCTTTGTTTTCAACATCTTTTATTTAACAGAATACTTAAAACATTGGGCAAAAAAATGTTAGTCTACATTATGGAAAAGACATTGTGGGAATTATTCCTATGTGTGTGTGTACACATGCGTGCTTATATGCATCTATGGAATCATAAAGTGGCCTATTAAAATATCACCTCAGACTATCATCTTAATCACAAGCCAAACGCCAATATAAAATCTTACCCGTACTACTGGACGGCAAGAAAGAAACATGCAGAGAACGCAAAAGTTTCAGTCTACATCATGTACAAAACACAGTATGAAAATCGCCAAGTTGCCCTCTTGGATCTATACCACATCCACAAAGCGCAAGAGAGCACTGTGTGGATTTAACTGCTCCAGAAGCAGTCTGGAGTCATAGAAAGAGCACAACACAGGCCAACTTATGTTGTGAGGTCACTATGGTGAAGAAAAGAAAGAGCTGTGCTAACTTTTATTAATATTATTTAAAATCTTATTCAAAAATACCACTACGCCTGAATATTTACTCTTAAAAGCCCTCAAAAACTAATTATTTGGAATAAGGTAAAACAAGACTGAGAAAATTTTGTGTTATTAAAAAAGCCAATGAAGGTGACTTAAACAGGAACTTTTTTTTTTAAGGAAAAATGCTAAGGCTAGTTCAAATGCCAAGTTGGAAATTTATTTGTCTTACTTTCAGAATATCTTGAGTTTCATTCCACTTGTTTGTCCACTCTTTCGTCAGTTCTTGTACCTATAAAAGAAAACAAATACTGGAAAAAAATCACAGCTCTTCTAAGGTCCTTGATAATGCATTCAAGAGATGCACTAAATATTTATGCAATTCTTTGTGAAGTTTAATACTTGAAAGTTTAGAAGAGCACTGCTGCTCCTACAATAAGTGGCCATACCTACGGTATCTCTCTCAAAAAGGAAAATGACAAAATTCTTCTTTATAGTATAAAATGAAACAAGGGACAAGGATAGTCACTTCAAATAATAGCAGGCATTTTCAAAGAAATGGAATAATTCCATAAAGTGTTTCATCAGTCCGACAACGACTACTGCCACAGATTGATCCCTTAGCTGTAACAAGACAACAGCTCCTTTCCTACAGGACAGGCAGGCATGTTCAGGCTAAAAACCCTCCAGAGGACAGCATGCAGAGGAAGAAGCAGACAGACAGCCTTCAGGATAGAATCGGAGCAAAGTTTGCTGCAACTTGGCAATCACACACTTAGTTGAAATCAGCACAGAAGTGAGAAGCTGCCTGCAAAGGCATTACAGACAGGGAGAGCATTGCATACAGAACCAGAAGCACAAAATCATTTAGGTACAGCTATGTCCCTTCATTACTTTACATATACAGCCACTGAAGGGGAAAAAAAAAAATAAATAAATAAAGGTCTTCAATACAGCTCCTCCAAATATCTCCACATTTGCCACCTGCAGCCTACTTTCCTAGTTGTCTTTGCAGATCAGATGTAAATTAATCAATAAGAACTAAAGAAACTTCTCTCATCTCTACCTGTATCTCAAGATTTCAACAAAGCACCCTTTTCAATGCATTATTATCATTCCTAGTGCTGCTAATTGGAATGTTAAAACAAAAGAATAATTGAAAAGATTAAAGAAAAACATGAAGAAGGTCTACCATAAGTCTATTCACCATACCAGAAAAATTTTTATGTCTCAGAAATAACTCAAAAATTGTTCTTATATAAGGACAAATCAACTCATTACAGAAAGCCACCATATATTTGTCAGATAACTTAAACATGGTGATAAAGTCTTTAGATCTGTATAAACAAATTAATTATTGCACTCATTCAATTATTAAAAAAAACTATAACCACTGCAATATCTACTAAGAGTTTTCAGTAATTATGCCTATTGCAATTATCATGAATAGTAATCATATAACCTTCTAATGAGGTTGGCAAAAGATAATAAAATACGCTTGACACACTCCCCACACAGAGGGGCCAACATTTCTGGGCAGGACAAGCAACGATTACTGTCAGAGCGTGAATAACATACTGTAATTAGCATATAGTCAGCAGTTCATATTACTCAGCTACTCTTACATAAAAGCTTTTCATTTGTGCATAAAAATAAAAGCATACTACACATACTAACAGTATTATCATTCATCTCTGATTCAGCTAAAAACCTTTTTAAAACCTGGTATGAATATGAAAAAAAATAATTTGCAACTGAAGGCTCATACTTTGGTCCTGCAGGTCCTACTTTAATTATTGAATACGACACAGTAAGGATTCCTGCCTATACTACAGAGTCGTACAATGCATTCCTAGCAGAAACTTGGCTTACGGAGAAGCCTGGAGTCTACTTCGCAGCTATGGTTCATACTAATACACGTATTTCATTCATTTTTGTCATGAAGTTTATTTTTAAGGTATCATTTCACTGAAATGTATTTCAACATGTCTTTAAAATTGGTAGTACCAATGAGAATCCTGAAAAGCACAGACAGATATCATACTAATTACTTAGGTCAAAACAGGATTCTCAAAGCAATGCATTCATTCTGTAATTGTAAAGGTCTAAGCAGCACCAGGGTAAACCTTACAATTTAAACCGGCTAAGAAGTCCCTATTTTTTAAAGGTATCATATCTACATTTGATTGGCATCTTGTTGACAATATTCAGAACTATTTGCTGTCATGCAGCTGAATGATTCCAAATACTTTCCTCTATTCTCTTCCAAAGTCTGTGTAATACTATTTTTTAAAATGGCTTGCAATAGCTTTAAAAGCAGGCGAGTATATAGAAAAGAATTAACATAGAATGACTGAATAAAGAATGAAAGATTGCAAATTAGAGAAATAAGAGTACCATTATATCTATGTTCTTTTGGACCCTATGAGTACATCTAAACTGTCTGGGAAATTTTCCAGACATCCCAGCCTCTACATTGGGTTGGATTATTAAAACAAGTTGGTGTGAGGCACACTATGAAGTACGCCTAGATCTTAGACTCTCCCCAAAAAAGACAGCTAAATAGGCACTGAACATATTTGTACATACCAGATTTCAAGACTGAAATTTTCTGAAAAACCACCACACAAGTTACTGATTACTTGAGAACATGAAAGAGTTGACCATTTTCCCCATAAATCTTTTACTGTATTTTCTACATACTCAATGCTTTGTTACTGTGATTACTGGTTACTGATTACTCTGATTTAGTGGCTTTTCCCTCTCTATTCTATTTACAAATATACGGTTTTAGTAAGGCAAGCTGGCCTGAGAACAAATATTTTCATTAAATAGAACTGTTATATAAATATCAAAGATACACTTCGTTATAATGTTACCCGATTAATGTAGGGTAACAGAACTACAAGTTCACATACAGTTTTTAAACAAAAGAAAAGGAATGGGAAGGGTCTGGATACAAGAGTGTTGGTAGGTTTCAGGATATTTTTTTGATATACAACTAAATTTTCTCCCAAACAGCATTGTCTTGGTGCTTAAAAAAAAAAAACAAACCCACCACACACAAACAAAAAGAAAACAACAAAAAAAACTCCCACTGTTTTATGAAATTATAACTCACTCTTGCTTCATTCTGCTGAAGCTTTTCTTCCATACTTAAAGCTGTTGGAGAATCCAAGAGTGCGATCTAAAATTTTTAAAAGTAAACATTGTCATGTTAAAAAACCAGAAAGACTAAAAGTAACAATTTCTGGTGGAATCAAATGAAAGAAATGAAATTGTTCAACTTTTCTGATTATATAGAATTAAGTATTCTAAACGCCAATACACACCATTTTACCTTGACACACTGTAAACAGAGTAATCAAAATCACATCAAAGTAGATATTTCAAAAACAAATCATTGGTTTGAGTGTGCTATTTTCATTCACTATATATACATGGTCACACACATGCAGACACTGAAACTGGACATAAGTTTATAATGGGTAATTACTGATACATCTATCTTTATACTTCTGTTAAACATGAACATTTATTATGCATCAATAGTTAACCATTTTGCTATAATACATATATATATTTATTAAAGCTAAGCAATATATATTAAGGTAACCGGCCTTAGAAAAGGAAAACTACTACACAACACGCAAACACACAAGTAATACCCATTGTTATGTGACTTTCTACACTGAATCCAGCACTATATTTTGGGAAACCATATCTTCAGTGATCTACAGAAGCATTTGCAATACAGTATTCTGGGAATATAAAGGAAAACCACAAAAGAAATTATACAGAGATTTATATTCTACTGTGCATACATAACACCACCTGCTGTTTTACCAACCGTCACAAATTCAATTAACTCAAGCAAGTTCTCTATTGTCTCCCACACAGCCATCTATCACATCCTACAACTGAACCAGATTTATTTTGTGATATCTACTGTTTCATAGCTTGGAACTAGGTCAAAGCATTAGATCTTCAAAGGGGTCCAAGTTACACTTACTTTGCTAACTCTAAATCAAATCGTACTTCAGAAATAAATTAATTTCCCCCTCCTAAAGAATATGGGAGAAACACAAGAATAATACAGTAGTTCAACGCCATAAAGCATTTTCTAATTGTTTGTAAGTAGAGCGCTCTGCTTCAGTCACCTACAATACCTATTACTGATTCCAACTGTGGTCTCATCCCCTTTTTCAGCAAATGTTTTATAGCATGAAGTCTAGCTGAAGCACTAACCTTCAATTAAAAAAAGTCTATGCTGAACTGACATTTCACATTGCACAGCCCATCTAAAATAAAATTAGACAGTTCTAGAAATAAATCTGAAGTATCATTCAGATACTTCCTGTAATTGTATTTGCTCAAATACGAAATCTAGCAGTCCCAAGTGACACTATTTAGAACAGAGGACTGGCCTGAGCCAATTGCACATTCCTTATTGTCAGCTTGGTTTCACCATCCTGGAAACAGAGAAGAAATTAAGCCTAACTAAGCTTCTGCAGCAAATGTTTATAGTGGCTAATCCTGACAGAAGAACAAGGAAGAGAACAAGTGTCATGCTATACTTCCCTTTTGCACTATTCTTACACCACCACTGAAAATACTTTTAAACACTCAGCACGTTATATGCTTTGTAATGTACTGTGCAGCCAAACATAAATAAAATATATTGTTCAAACCTGTTCGTACAACTACATTTTTATTTTTACACATCTTTAATACTTCATACCTTCTACTTCTTTTAAGATACTAGATAAAGCACCCTTCAGTCCACCTGCCTAGACCCAGAAAATACGTTCCTGCTCAGTCTCCTTATGCTGTGATGACTACCCGTTTCACAGCACACTGCAATCAAGCTCTGATTATATTAAGAGAAAGCTAAAAGCTTTGAGATGACAATTTTTCCCCCCTTATGTTAAAAGAGGTAATCTGCTGCCCATATGGAAACTGATTCAATCAGGAAAATAATATTCATTCATAGCCTCATAGAGCTTGTTTACTCAAATCAATATAATGAAAGGTAATTATCTCATTACATTCTAGAAATAGATGTTATAACTCAAGGAAAATTACACATAAATTTCAAGTAAAGCTAACCTGATTCCCTTGAGCAAGCAGGGCTTTTAATCGGGCTATTTCAGCTCTCAGCTCACGGATCAGTTTGACGTTAGGATCCTCATTAATAGTAGGCTTGTTGATGATGTTTTTGGCTCTATTTGCATAGCGAAGTGTACTTAAAGTTTCTCCATAATTGACATCAGCAGGTGAAATAGCTACGGAGATGAAATCAGAAACAGTTTATCCAGCACCATATGTTTCATTTAGTAAAGTTAGTTCATATTTTAAAAGTCAGATAGACTTAATGTGGATGAAGAGACAGAAATATATGATTCACCAAGTATGGCTACAATTTGCTCCAATTCTTCACCTAGCTCCACTGCTTTCATGTGACTAGAACTTGGCTTAAGTAAACACTGCATTAGAACAGTGTATTAGAATAATCGGGTCCAACAATCAAGCTTTGTAAAGGAAACTTGCTGTCAATCTACTTAACATTTACATTTCTCTGGTAAGCATAAATGTCCTGTATGGATACTCTACAGGCTTTCTTGCAAATTTTTTACAAGAACAGTGGGAAAAAATAGTGACTACTTTGTAACTATCAATTAATCACTGAATGCAAAAGTCATTTCAGGTAAAACCACAGTAGGTTCAGTCCAAGTTTTGAAGTGAATTCAGCATTCAAACAAAAAGCAGACATGAAAACCTAAACCAGGGAAGCGCTTCTATAATTTACAAACCTCGCTGTTCTGTTGAGCTGCAGGCATCTGGCAGCACACAGAACTGTTACCTATCTGATCCATCAAGAGAAACCGGTATTACTTTTACAGGCAATTTAACCAGGAAAAACAGTAGAGTTTAAGTGAAAGCGCTAATGCTATCCTTCACTTAATTTTCCTAACAATATACAAGATCTTCCTGATGAAAAAGATAATTACTGCATCCAAATAGATGAGCAAAAACACAGAAGAGAACACCATGCAGAAATTATGAGGGACCGGAAATCTTAATAATCAAACTGAACAAGAGACCCAGAGAAGCAGTCAATGAAGACACCTGAAAAATTAATCAACCAACCAAAATATTCTACCCTTCCTCATTCTCTCAACAGTAGTAAGTATTCTTTCTGTGGTAGAGACTCCCTGAATCAGGGGAGATGCACTTGGCAACAGACTATACTTGCCCTAGCTCACAGTATCACTTCCCTACTCTATCTACTGTCTCCTCTCCATTATTCAATTATTCTCTTTCTGGAAGAATGTTACAATACGTTATAGAAATATGACAAATCAGAATTGGACGTATTTTTATAAGAGCCTTTCGTACAGTTTGAGATTATCTTCCTGCTTTTTTTTTTGTGTTAAGTTACAGAAAAGGCAGGCCAAACATATCTGGACAGCTTGTCAGGCTCTGTTAAGCAATTCAGCCATATTGCCAGTAGAGTGACTGTTGGAGACAAGATCAACCATCAGGCATTGTTAATAGATGAGGAAGTAGCTGAAAAAGCAGCTGGGCACTGTAATCATCAGTATGGGCACTGAAAGCTCACCGTGTTTCTAAAACTTCCCTTCCCATCCCTCTGTCAAAAAACAAACAAACAAACAAAAAAAACCAAACCCACACAAACCAAAAAACCCCACACCACCACAAGTTACTCAACCATGTAACTGAAAGAAAGCATCAGGAAGAAAGATGCCAGCACAGTGTTACTTAAACATCCAGAAAAACAAAGCAGTGTTTGGTCCAATATGCTCTTTTGGTACTACTACGATTAGCTTGAAGAAAAAAGTGGCATGGATTCCAAAACATCCCCAAAATCATGCAACAAAAGAAATGCTATCCAGACAATTTGACTGTAACAAAGCGATTGAAGAACCAGAATTTGATCCAACGCGTTTTATTCCCTCGATTCTGCTCTCCCACCATTCCCAAGAGAGGACTGCATCAGTTAGACTGCATTTCATTAGAGCAGGAGAGAGAGAGGGGAATTTCAGAGCTACTCTTCTCTTCACACCTTCTGTCTGCAACATCTAAAATCCTCCGCTTCCTTTAAACAACCTCCCGGCTTCGCTTGGGTTTTTTGGGAATGGAATTCCCATTCCAATTTGTTGAAAAAGCTGCAATACATATGCCATAGGAAGGTTTTTAAACCAAGTGATCCTTACAGAGCTTCCTACAGGTAAAAAGGAAGCCATAAGAGAAGTTTGCAAGATGACTGATCACAAATAATTAAATTCAGACAAAAAGTTAAGATGCTGTCTGCATTCAAAAAGTAGGTGAAATAAAAATGACAGTCTTACCCACTGAACAACAAAAGATACCAGGTTGTTTCTGCTACAACAGAAACCCCAGTTTTAGAAAAGCAAACTGATATACACATCAGTATGGACTAGATGCACAAAGCTGGAATTTTTTTTCTTTTACTGGGGATCGAAGTCTGCAATGTGGGGAGGAGAGGGGTAAGGACAGAGAAGTCTAGGTCTAGGTTTGAACGTTGTGAGTAACAAAGCTGTCTGGAATACAAATGAACCTCAAGAATAAACGGGAAATATTACATGAAGTTTAACCAGTCAGATTAGCTAATCATTACGCTGTGCATATGTCAAAGAAACACAGTAATGAGGTAGGTGTCAGAGCAAATGCAAGCAATTAGGCACATACATTTGTATGACCCTTCCTTACACAAACAAACGTCTAACGACTGTATATACACAATCTGGATGCCTTGTTACATTTGTGAACAAACACTCAGCCAGTGATACACGCACCCAAATAGATAATCTGCAGATGAAACCAAAGCTCTCAAATTCGAGAGGCACACCTGCTGTTGTTTGTGACATTACTGAACCACGAGACTGTCCCCATCTACTCAATGAGGCCCTACATAGTTCTACTGCTGGAAGAGATGTTCTGCAGAGTGTAGGTAAAGGCAGAGTGTTACTAAAAAAGCTGAGAAAGAAAGAAATCATTAATGCGTGTAAACAACATTCTCCCTTAACAAAGCATTTGGAATCTAAATATTTACAGCCACTCCTATTAGGCATGAACTGTTCAAGATGCAAAAAAGTAATTTAAAAACACTTACTGGCAATCATTATAGTTTTAGAGTTTCCTCCTAGGCTATCTTTTAACAGCCAAGTCAACACAGAATCCCTGTAAGGCACAAATACTTGTTTCTTCTTTGAAAGAGGGTTTGTTGCATCCTGAGATAAATCAGCTGTGATGTGGAGGTAGAAAGAAAAAAAATAGCAATCATCTATTTTCATTCATTTTCAAAAACAGTATGCATTAGGCCACTATTTGTGTAAGTAAAAATGAACAGAAGTGTAAGTAAACAAACAGAAAGGTATTTAATGACTAAAGAAAACCCAAAACAGACAAGCACATAAAACAGAGACTTACCTAAGGCAGAAATTACATTTCCCAGAGTAACTAGAGATTTGTTAATATTCCCTCCTTCCTTTAATCTAACCCCTGTGGCACCGGTGGCATCTGCTCTCTCACTTCCAGCAAGATCTACCAAATGAATCTTGCTAACAGTTTCACAAGGCATTTCAGAATCAAATTTAGCCTATAGAAAAAAAAAAGAAACACACACCAAAGAAAAGTACGTTAAGCTACAAAATTCTGAAATTTTACTGAATCCAACTTAGTGGGTTTTTTCGTGTCATGATTGAATTTAACTTGTTCACAATAGCAGAGCTGCAGAAGACAGCTGTATTAGAGCTGCCACAGAAAGGCATTTGACCATGAATTGCTGTATAACTCCTATGCAGGTAGTTACTTCTTTAAATTGTAATATTTGCAACTTTCAAGCCACTTACCTTTTCACAGTTGTCAGTGCATGTCCGTATTTACATGATGCACAGTGAACATGTGCTGCATTCATTTTATTAAGCTTTCAACATTTACATTACAGCCACTTACGGACGTGCACTGACAACTGTGAAAAGGTATTTACATGATGCACAGTGAACATGTGCTGCATTCATTTTATTAAGCTTTCAACATTTACATTACATTCAGCTTTCACAAGTTATAGCATACACAGACACATTTACACTGAATTTCTCCCCCTGCCTCCAAGTTCAAGTAAATAGCAATTGCAATTTTATTTTATGATTTTAGACGAGGCTTCCTCCCATTTTTATCTTAATTCATATAAATCAACTCAGACTACCCTGTTTCAAGCTTCCTCCTACTTTTACAGTACAAGAGAAGAACAAAACTTTTGGCTGCCTGCCTCTCATCCTCTTCTGAAAGTTTTGCAATGAGCAATTCATCATTACTGAACAGTTGGCGCATGGGATTTTGTGTGCGTGTATGTGTATGTGCGTGGTTTTGGGGGGATACATGCAAAGATTTGTCACGAGAGTGAACCACGTCTACGCTACCTTCTCTTCATCTAGCAGGTTATCCGTGGACTGTCTAAAAAGCCCCCCAAAAACAATGATGAAGAGCAGGAGTCATTAGAAAAGGACTTTACTACATATAAACAAAAAGATCACCGTGCTCTGAGAGAACGTGTTAAATCTCTCAATTATTCCATCAGTAAATCAAGGAATATAAATAGGTTTCCAATGGTAGCAGATGAAGAGTCGGCAAAAAAACACGCAGAAAACATTTCTACACTCTATGATTTGGGCCATAAGACAGGTTTTTTTCATAAACCTTCGATAACATCAGAGCATAAAAGGTAGCCCACGTTCAGCTCCAGCTGAAGTCTCACACAACACGCTCCTCACCCACTCCTGTCACAGCAGCATCACGAAACACGCCAGCACCAGGCACTGTCATTCAGCCTCGGCTCCCAATAATTATCTCCTCAAAATCTATTAAATATCATTTTAAGTAATCACATTACACTGTAAATTTTAAATATTATAATCACTGCTAAACATAATTCTCAAAACAGTATTTTCACACTTTTAACTTTCCCCATCACAAGACAACAACATAGTCATTATCTACCCATACTTGCTTATTTGACAACCTCATTTTTTAATTATCATACGAATTATTGAATGTAAACACACATTAAGACAGTAGGTTTGGTTTTGTTACCTGAGTGAAGTTAATCGTGAAAATGGCGTGCGACCTGCTACTGACATCATTCATTCCTGTTGCAGCCGTCGTTCTATTTATATTTCCTGCGTCCATAAGTTCCTCTACATCAGCATAATTTTGCACTAAATGTTTAGACAAATCTAAAGAAAAACAGAGTGTTACTGTACGCTTATACATGCACTTGATTTTCTATACAAAGAGATTCAAATTACCCTCACTACTTCAAAGTATTGCTGCAATTAGTGTTCATTGTCACGCTTGTTTATCACTTAAGGAAAGGAATGAGGCCTCATGTGAACAATGAAGAACTTACACATTTACAGTAAATTAAGAAAAAAAAATATGCAATCTTACTAAAGTATTTGGTGCAATAACATAAGGATAATCTCTCAAGAGACATGAGCCTTCCCTGGCAGAGGACAGATTAAGACAATTAGATCCTAATAGGTTATTTCCATCTAAACATTAAAGATTTATAAATTATAGTCAACAAATTCTTAAAACCAATTGCATCTCTTAACATTATTTAAAAATGTGTTATAAATTTAGAGATAAAAACTGTTTACGTATAATAATCTTAAAATTGGGAAAGCAAGTGGGGATACAAAATGAGAGGCTATTCTCCTTTAATACTTCTATACAAAAGGAAAGCACTGTATCCATCCTCATTTATATTTTAAAAGATAAAACTGCCCTATGCAATTAGACATGACATTTTAGAATATATAAAGGTAATAAAATATCCAGCACAAAACAGTGAAAGTGTTTTTACCCTCAACATATGGCCCCTCTTTCGGATGTTCTCGTATTCGTAAATTATTAGTTTTCGATGACTTCCGTCTGAGAAGATCTCTCACACGTTCATTATAAATTTCCAGGTAACTGAAAGAAAAAGATTAGAAAAAACACTGACTGATTCAAGAGTCTTTAAAAAAAGGAAAAGCCATGTTAACACTGTGTTTGAATGCAAGATGCCTGGAGAAGCAAATGGATCCAAAGTTGGCTTAAGATAGTAATGACTACAACATACTTGTATCATAAGGAAAAAAAATCAAAAAAGCAAGAAGCAAGTAGAAAGGAAGCAGACATTAGCAAGATCAAGATCTCCTAATGTCAGGCTGAAATAAAGGGTAAAAATAAGGAAGATGCTGTCCAGTAGCAAAAGAATTTTCACTACCATTTAAATAAAGCAAAATGCACTGCTGTTGAAGTTCAAAGTACTGCACATTTTGCCTATAACTGCCAACAAAAATCAATTATAGAACTGAGGCCAAGCACGGAAAGTTATTTGAAAAACACACACTTTTGTCAGTGATAAAGTGAAACAGGGTAGTTGTAACTGAAACAAGTTTGATAACCAGCAACCTATTAAGATGCCAAGACCCACCTGACTTCCGTTCGAAAGGATGCCTCATTCCGCTTCGTTTTTTCACTTATTTTGCTGAATAATCCTTCACAAATTCGAGGTATTAAACCCGCATCACCCTGCAATAACAACAATTCTTACTTTCAAGGCTAAATATGTATGTATAATATATTTTGAAAAAGAAATCAAAGATCACTAGTTGAGAGTTCCAACATCCAGAAAGCGGGGGGGTGTCAAAACTTCTCAGCAAATACTCTCTTGCCCTTTATTTAACTGCAGTCACTTTAATCCTCACGTGTGCATTGGAACGTATATACTAGCTCCAATTCTTTGCTATTGGGATATATTTTGCCCCTCTCATTTAGTTCAAATAACCCCAACTGCTTAAGGCAGAAACCGGCTCCTCAGAGCAACATATGAACTGCCTTATCTCAACATCATCTTTTCTAACTTCTTCTGTCTCATTTCACTATGGACTTGGCAACATCTGCAGAGGATGGGACAAGAGTCCTACACATGCATTCGTGAGCCATTCTCATTCAAGCCCCCAAGCCCCAGCTCACAGTCCTCCCCATCTTGAAAGATGCAGCAGGTCCTCTGGATAAATCAGCACGCAATTAACGAAATTAAAACTACATTCACTGTGTCCCACAATGCAGCCAAATTAAATTTGATATTTAACTTCTGAATGCTCGACTCTGCAGTTAGAGAGTTTTTATGCATAAAGTGCTCAGTGGGTTTAATAAAGCAAGCTGAAAAAAACACATTCCATCTCACAGATCCCTGCAGACCGTGCGGTTTACTAGCAGGGCTGCAACTATCCATTACAGGGTCCTTGCCACTTCAGCTAACGCAGCACCCGGCAGCAGCAGGATGTCATCTTCTCGGTTAAGCTAGCACTTGAGAACTGAGCCTCATCCCAGTGCTCCACCAGTGATGTCAAACACGTGTCAGACAGCGAGGCAGCAGCTAACACCACTGAGCTACCCAGAGAATTAGCATGCTGCTCTCCTCTTCCCATTGCTCCAGGGAGACTCCTTTCCAGCCAAGCAGCGAAGCAGTAAGTCAAAGCCAGGGTTTTCCGCAGCAGCAGAGAGGAGCAGGAGAGTGCCATGCAGCTCTGGGCTCAGCTGGCAAGGGGCTGCTTGCTCCCAGTTGCCCCATTCCCACCGAGTCTGATTAGGCAGATGCCCAACTACCTGCCGAGCACATCTCCTCCCCACCACTTCAGGAAGACAGCCTCTAACACACACTCCTTTGGAGCCGAAATGAGTGAAGGTGGCTCCCAGGAATAAAGGAAGAGGACATATACATACAGATGAGCTTTGGGCTCAGGGCTGCAAACTTAGAAGTAGCTTACAAAACAGTCTGTCAGCTACAATTTGCCTCCAGTCTAAAAACACGCGAGAGATTTGATGCGATGGACTAATTCTAATTCTATGCACCGCTGAGGCAACAAATATTCTTGCTTAGAGTTAGGGGTCCTGTAATTAAGCAGGAGGCAAATTACGACAAACCAGACCAAACATCCAACGTAAGCATAGCCCGGGCACTCCAGGCCCTCAAGAGTTTGCCTGGTGGGATTCTACAGATACCTGGCAGCAGGAAAACACAAACACAATGGACTCCCCTGCACCAGACTCTGGCAGGGCAAGTGCTCCACGGGCAAAGATTTCTCTTCTATTCAGACCCCCACACAAAATCTGACCCTTTTTGCCCAAGCTCACTCCAGTCTGCTCCCACACTGGTCCTCTCTGTCCTCGTTCTTCAGCTTCTCCCTGCATTCTCTGTCCCAGCAATCTTCTTCTAGGGGACATCTAGGGGACATTCCTCTTTCCTTTGCCTGGATACAATTCATCATTCAGTTTCTTTTCCTTTTTTTTTAAAATCATACTCTAGCCCTCCAGTTTGCCCTTTTCCAGCTTCTTCCTCCTCTTAATGAGAGCCTCTCCATCCTTCACAAACCAGGCTTTGCTCTTTGAAGTAATAACATATTCTCTCCTCCTATCATACCTACCCCTTCACTTGACTGCACCTTGATTAAAAAAAAAAAAAATAACCCCTAGATAAAGGGAGAAACTTGTAGCTTAATCAGACTGTTTTTGAGACAGTTGCCTTTGTTAACAGAGAAGCAGCCTTTCTAAATATGTATCAATCTCTACCTCCAGACAAAGTTTCAGGGTTCGGTGTTGGAAATTCCTGCACACATTTTATTTTTTTTTCAAACACAGGAAGACTTTTCTTTCATCTCATGCTTGGAAGCACCTGAATAGTTTTAATTAAAGCTTAAGGAAAAAACATGAAAGATCCATCACAAAGTTTTAAGCAAGTCATGAGTGTCTGACACAATTTAGCAACTGCAAAGAGAGTCTTAAAATAGGAAATATTAGCTCTAATTGAGTAACCTCAACCATAGCAATATAGTGATGAGAAAGGAAGATTACATAGTTCCCAGCATATTTTATCAGTAAAATGTACATCTTGGAGAATGTACACGTCTTTATTAGAAATTACATTTACACATTTTCTCCCTTTTCATCTTCTAAAGCTCCAGGGCAAGATCAACTCCATCTTTGACAGTTTTTTTTCTGGCATACAGTTTCCAGTCTTGGAAATGTGTAGAACCAAAACAGGTAGTTCACTCCAGGGGTGAATCTTCTCATTAAAAGCCTGTTTTCCTTCTGTGCTACCTAACCAGAAAACTCCTTATTGCAATTTAAATGTAGTTTCTTATCCATCTACCTTGGAAATGGGGAACAAATTATTCCCTTCCTTTCCACAGCAGCCTTTCACATCTTTGAAGACTTTTGTTCCTCCACAGTCATCTCTGCATACACAAGCCTGACTTTCCTGACAGATCATATTTTATAGATCTCCAATCATTTCACTATCTCTGCTCAAGACTTATTCTAAGTGGTCCACATATTTCTTGAAATTATTGCGGCACACAATATTGCAGAAGAAGCCTTCCAGAGCCAAGAACAGCAAATATTGAAAGCAAAATGAGAACAGAATTCATACTTTTTAAGGGGAAATAGGGAAAAGAGAAAATTTATTTCCAATTCAAGTTTTCTTATAGCACTGTAGTGTCTCTGACAGGGCCATCAATTTTCAAGCCTTTAACTTGGCGCCTGAGTATATTTTATACATGCTCTGTACAAAGTCAGATTAAAGTATTTATGTATCATGGCAAGAAGATTAGACCTTTATTATTGAATAGTGTCAAACAAACCTCAGCACCTATTCATTTGCAAAATGTCTTGATGATTACGGTCATTACATATAGTGAGGCAGTCTCATAAAAATGTCACTTTTATAAATTTCTGAAACAGAAATCCGCATCTAGGTCATAAGATTTTTTTCTGGTTACAAAAGCCTATTCTGCTTACCATATTGAAGTTAAATATAAAGCTACTTATTCTATGACAACTGAAAGAAAAAGATTTACAGCTAATTTACTCTCCTAAACTAAAAGAGGTGCAAAGTGGCCAATCTCACTACATTTCAAGAGAGTGATCTATCTAGGGAAGGACAAGCAGCAATATTCCCCTTTTCACTTCTGCTGGAGAAGGTATGATGGGTTTTTTTCCCCCCAAGGATTAAACGAATGAAACCTATAGAGGCTGCTTGGTAAACATCAGTCGGCCCTTTTAAACTGCTCCACTCCCAACAGTTTAGTGGGGTCTTTCTGTCCTTGGACAGTCATGGAGGCAACTGCAAGAAACTACTCCTATCCTTTACTCACAAACTGCCAAACACTCCTCCTATTGCACTTTCCTCTTCCAGATTCTTCACTGCTGTGCTCAACAGGGCTTAATCATTAAACTTACTGTATCATTTCATAATGGTTTGCTGAAACTTAGATTTAGCTACTCCCATCCCCAGTTTCTACTCCTCACTTGATAGCCTTCTCTAAACTGGAGTCAAGGACCTATTTTAATCTTCTGACTCTTCAAAAGAGGTCTAAAAACCAGATCTCTTCAGAAAGAGTCGATCACTCGTTCTCAAAACCAGGATCTTCCTCTTTTGTCTCGAATTGGGAAGAGAAAATCAGTGGTAACATTTGAAATTTTTGGTTTTGTTACTGAACAAAAATTATTGCTTTTTGTCCAGTGTAACAGAACATCACTTAAAGACATTTCTTCTGACTGTAAATTTCTACCTACAAAAGAAACAGTTTCTAAAACCTCTGATTACTACTAGAAGGCATGATACATGGGGGGTCAGTAGCACACAGACAGGATCAGTAATAGTAATTCCATAAAAATACGCTCTTGCAATAGCATAATTTCAATGCACTGCTACAGAATAAAATAAAAACACCTGCTCGGTTGCTGTGGGGTGAGCGGTGGACATTGTCTACCTGTATTTCTCCAAGGCTTTCGATACAGTTTCCCACAGCCTCCTCCAAAAGAAGCTGATGCGTTATGGTCCAGACAAGTGGTCCGTGCGGTGGGTGGGGAACTGAGGGGCCGTACCTAGAGGGTGCTGGTAAATGGCTCCTTTTCAAACTGGCAACCAGTCGTTAAGTGGGGTCACCCAGGGATCGATATTAGGCCCAAAGCTGTTTAGTATCTTCACAAGTGATCTGGATGATGGGATCAAGCATACCCTGATGAAGTCTGCCGATGATACCAAACTCAGCAGGCAAGCAGACACTTAGGAAGGGAGAGTCATCCTGCAGGGAGACCTGGACAGGCTGGAAGAGTGGGCTAACAAGAACCTTATGAAGTTCAACGAAGACAAACATAAGGTCCTGCACCCAGAAAAACATAACCCAGGAGTGCAGCACAGCCTGGGATCTATCTGGTGGGGGAGAAGCTCTGTGGAAAGGGACCTGGGCGTCCTTGTGGACACCAAGCTCAATAGGAGTGAACAGTGAGCTGCTGCAGCAAAGCAAGCCATCAGGATGCTGGGTTGCATCAACAAGTGCATCATCAGCAGAGAGATAGTAGTCATTATCCCACTCCACTCACTGCTTGTCAGGCCACACCTGGAATACTGACTGTGTTTAGTTTTGGTCCCCATTACAGAAAAAAAAGATGTGGACAGGTTGGAGGGGGTCCAGAGAAGGGCCACAGAGACGATCAAAGGACTGGGAAGCCTGCCATATGAGGAAAGGTTAAGAGAACTGGGTTTGCTCAGCCTTCAGAAAAGGCGGCTTAGGGGAGACCTTATCACCACGTTCCAGTATTTAAAGAGTGGCTACAAAGAAGATGTAGACCCTTTTTACAAGGGGTCACATGGAAAAGACGAGAGATTATGTGTACAAGTTATTCCTGAGGAGATTCCAATTGGACACAAGGGGACAATTTTTCACAATGAGAACAATCAGCCATCGGAATAATCTCCCCAGGGAAGTAGTGGATTCCCCAACACTGGACACTTTCAGGGTTCAGCTTGACAGGGTGCTGGGTCATCTTGTCTAGACTGTGTTTTTGCCAAGAAAGGTTGGAACAGATGATCCTTGAGGACCTTCCAACCTGGTATTGTATGATTCTATGAAAATACAACATACCGCATTTCCCATCATGGTGTAGGACTTCCCAGATCCAGTCTGTCCATATGCAAAAACACAAGCATTATAACCTTCAAAAGCAGATTTAAGCACATCCGTACCAAGATTTTTGAAAACCTAAAAACAAAGAAAGATTTTTAAGACAACAGAAGCTTGGGGAAAAGGTTGTTATCAGTCCAGTACGGCAAATATTAAACAATAAACTACCACAATATAAGCTATTGGCATCAACCAGTAATATTTACTACAAGACAGGAAATTAGTACTTCAAATGAAACAGTAAATTTTACTACCATATTTAATTTACAGCACTGCAACAGTATATTTTCTACTTCTTTCTCCATCAGAGACCTACTTGACATGTAGAAGAACAAGAAACGCTACCTTCTTTCTACAGCTCCAATTTCTTTCAGCAATCTCAGATACTTCACTCACATTTCCTTATTGTTAATATGTACTCACTTCTTGTATCTTTGCCAGCTCTCTGTGTTCTGCAAATATCCAGCCCCTTCTCAAAAGGAAATGGTTTCAGTGATCCTGTCAGTTTCTTGGTTTGAGTTTTTGGAGGGTTTTGTTTGGTTTGGTTTGGTTTTTTGCTTTAACCAAGTGCAAGAAAATGGCCCATTATTTTCTCCGTATTTCCTCCCTAACTGGCTTTTACATACTAATACTTTTTAGGCTGGCAAACACGGAAACATGTTTTCTATATGGTAAGTGACCCTCATTCATCTGCTCGCCCCTTCTCTTTTTCCCTCAACATTTACAAACTAGTAACAATCCCTCCTCCACATCCCACAATACGGGAGTCTGTTGTCACCTAATAACTTCAGCTCTCACCAGATGCCTTCACCACCTTCCTCTGCAATACTGGCTCCAGCATCCTTCCCAGATTTCTGACCTTTCATTATCATTACCCCTCATTTCCATCCATACCCCCACTGGCCCACTGGGCAACAAGTAACACTTGGGGCAGCATTTCTCTCAATGGAATAATAATCCATTTCTCCCAATCCAGACATTATTTTCAAAAAAAAAACCCAATCTGATAGATGCTTCACATAATTTGGCTACTAGTCCACAGTATATGCGGTTTAAATTAACCAAGGTGTACAAGTTATTATTAATAGCAAATGGCACACGCACAGTATAATTGTGCTACTCCTCCCTTGAAGGAGTGCTGAGTAACTTCTTTAATCATTAATGCTCAGTTCCAAGCATGCCTTTGGAATACTTAACTTGGCCTTCCCTTGAGCAAAGGAGTTACAATGCTGTAATCAGTTCTACTTCTCAAAGAGGAAGGGTATACAGATCAGCCCAAGCACAATTTTCCTTTCACTTGTCATTTGAAAAGTAGCATCTTAGTTGAATTCTCCCCACTGAGTAACTGCTCCTTTATTTCTTCCTCTCTTTTCCCTTTCTCTATGTCCAAGTTTTTACCTCACTGTCTGGACTAAGTCTTTACGCATTACTGTTTTGACTGCATTTTCCCACTTAAAAAGGTGTGCATACCTTGCAAAGTGATTTGAGGCAGTACACAGGACAGTTACAGTCCGTGTTGTCTGAATGCAGAAGGTTAGAAGAAAAGACATTGTTAGGATTGGACTTTGTCAGAACCAAACAGCTGGGACACTGGTTTGTCACAAAAGGGCCGTAAATATCAAAATTGTATTTGTTTCTCTTCCGGGAATACAAACTAAGTAGCTTGATGGTAAATTGCCGCTCCCACTCTAATTTTTGAATACTAAAGCATATTTTGCATCTACAAGGCATATTAATGGGGCATGTAGTATTAGACAGACTTCCATTTATTATTTTTCTGCCTTTCAAATGGAAAAATACAACAATCACAAAAAAAAGCACACTAGACAACCGCATTACCAACAATCAAGATCAATTTTAATCCATGGCAAGATGAATGTGAATGAAAGACGCCCTTTCTTCTATGCCACTGGTGCAGTAAACTGGAAATTCTGCAGCAACTTGATAAGAGCTGAACTACAAAGTCTTCCAATTAAATATGAAATAAGCAACACAAGCAAAACAATAGCTTGTGCAGCATTTGTTTAGAAATTGCACTCCCATGGTTTGAAAACTCCTGTTTCCAACGTGCTGCACACATTGTAATTAAAACAACACTTGACACAGGGACAACAATATTTTTGTGGCTGAGCAAGAGAAGTTAGCATTCTTGCCAGGAAGGATGGAAGAGGCAGCCTGGGGTTGTGGGACACACTGTAATAGCAGAATATTGAACATGGACATCTAAGCCATGTTTAGGATTTATTGTTCGCATCCTATTACTACAAACCATAAAGCTCACAGCTTTTAAAAAAATCATTGCTCAAGGCTGCTGCAGCGATCCCTAGGTAGGTATTTTAATTATTTTTTTTTTTCCCCCTATACATTCCTGGCATGCACAAGTTATACTGATATTGCCTCAACCTGGCCCACTCGGAAACACAGCCAAAATGGCACCTACAACGAAAAACTTAAAATAAGGAAAACTTCATTTATCACTTATACGTGGAAACTGCACATCAACTCAGGATACAATTTGGATATCCACTTATATTATGTCAAGTTTCCTTCACAAATAGCTGTTTTAACAAGAATTAACTTCATTATTTCACAGCACATTAGGATTCTGGAAAAAACCTGCATTGTAACAGCAACAGCCTAACATCACAATGGATTCTCTTCCTGACATCCTTCTAATGAGGTCTTGTCTAACATAGCTTCCCAGAAGTATCTAAAGTCAGGTAAAGAAACAGCTACCTAAAGGATCCAAGAATTAAATATCCATAAACCTAGCCCACAATCAGTGCTTAGGAAGAATTTCTAGAACTACTTTTATAGCACGTTTTGCAGCCTCCAAATATGCATTGATACATCATTAATACTGTTTTATGGAGACGTACTCATCTATGGAAGGACTGAGAATATGGTAATCAGTTATCACTGAAAATTATATGCACTTTCATGAAACTAAGTAATATTAAACTGAGACCCTAATCAATTTGTATGAGCAAACTTAAGGCAATCATTTGTTGCATCTGCAGACCCTCAACCAAAATCTCAAGCTTCAGTTAGAATTGGAGCAGAAAAATGCATGATCAAAGCTGCTTTAATTAAAATAAATAATAACTCTCTGCATGCTCATCTTCAAGCATTTGCTAAAGTTCTAGTAAAGCCATATGGCCTGAACCGCCTGCTTAAAAACACCCACTAGAAACTAGGGGTCCAGTCACTGCGCTCAAATACACTACTGCTTGAATTTGCCACAGTGCTCAAGTAATTAAGGTATTTCTAATATCAACACCCAAATAAATGAATACTTCTTGATATTTCAGAAGATATAGCAAAAACTGTGTTATTAAAAGAACATCATAAAGAAGTAAAAATCCAGAAAGTTTAAGAATAGACATGATCAAATACTAGTAACTCAGTGAAATAAAAAAGAAGCTTTCAGAAAAAAAAGAGGACCTACCACTTACACTGATGGTTAAATAGAAATTTCAAGTATAAATTCCCTATCAAACAATTATAGTCATTATATATAATGGCAAAGTTGTCTTTGTCATAAATATTTAAAACTGGTTTCAACTTATTGTGGCTTATTATTAGTTTTAATTCTCAGGCTTTTTAGGATTAGCCATACCAGTATTCCCAATTTTAGGGGTTACAGAACAGATGAGGTACATACCAAAACGGTATTTATCCAACTGGTTTACAGTATATTTGGCAAACACATTATTTTAAGGGGAAAGAAATACTCTCAGCATCCCAAGTTCCACAAAACCAAAAGAGAAGACAGCAATCACAAAACACTTGAATTTTACTTAATTAATTCATTTGGGAATGTGAAATAGCAAAAAGGTTTAATGTTCACATGAAATGCAACATCAAGGAGGGTCTATCTGTTCATCCAAATAACGCCTATAGCTCCAAGTTTGATTTTCTGTTCCACATGTGCAGGGAGAAAGGCAGTTTTGTCCTTTCCTAAGCTGAATAATCAAGGGAGGAGAAAGAATAATCTTCTTCAATGTGTACCAAGACTTTTGGACAAAAAACAAAACAAACCAAACAAAACCCCACACTTCAACCAGATAAGAATGTTTCTAAGTGAATTATATGCTTGTTTCTCAAAAGTGATTTTTTCCAAAAAAGCTTTTCAAAACCAAATTTAGTGCTCAGAGAAGTTTTCTAACTTGACTTTACAAGACAAATCAGACAAGAGAACTACAAAGGCGGCATTTAGCCTGTTGTATTAGAAAACACAGCACTTAATGTTAGATAAGTTAAAAAGAAACAAAATTGAAATTGAGGTACCTAGGGAATTTCTGAATTACACAAGAATCACTTTCAATGGAAAAAAGTTTCAAAGAATGCTTTCAAGCCAAAGAAAACAAAAAGGAAAAAATCAATTATTAACACTCAGAAATCCTACCATTTCTTGACAAACAAAGCTGGGACTTTTACTGTCTGCTGAGAAATAGGAAAAATCATAGGTAAATGTCTTAGTTCTTTCTCGTCCTGTGTCTCCAGTACTACCCTCTGGTACCTATTTTGGAAAAAAAAAAAGCTAGTACAATACATCCTGATGAAGTAATTAAAAACATTTTACAATAAATAATCCCAATGCAAATTTAACATAAGACTATCTACACATTTAGAAATTTATAATGATAGGTTAGCTTGTTATTCCAACAACAGCAAAAAAATTAGCTACAGATATACCCCTTCAGCAAGAAGAACAGTCACATTACAAGATAGCACAGCTGGAAGTATTTGGATTTTAGTTTACTGCTCCTAACACCACACTAGATTTTTGTCACAATATTTACATCCAGTTAAATCAGTCCTGTATATGAAATTCAGATTATTATAGGGGATTATTCTAGAAATAAAATTAATAGGAGCCAGAGAGATCTTTGCACTGTGAACAGCATTTCAATGTGGAGTCATAATTAAAATGGTGTTACATACCTGCTGCTTAAAGCTATCATCATGCTCAAGACATGACAGTTAGCACTATACTTCAGCAATTTTCAATGCTACCTGAATCAATCCCAATAAACTACACACTGAAATTCCCTTTCATGTATTTGTCATCGGAAACTATCTTGCAAAAACCTATTTGCTGTGCATGATTTCTCTTGCTGAGAGAAATGTTAAAATATACCATCAAAGTATTACAGCAAGCGATGGGTACTTTGGCTTTAGTTCATTTTCATGAGAATTCCAGAATACTACTTCTACACATGAAGCAAAGGTTCAATATCTACCAGGCACATACCTCTCTTCTATTGTTGACTTCTATCTTCCAGCTAAGTAATGACCAGAGTGATAAACCTTAGAAAAACCTATGAGATACAGCCTATAGAGTGGTCTTCAGAAAACCGTGGTGCAGCAAGTTAACAGTTTAACAGTTAATCCTGTTTCCCCAAAGGATTACTTCAACACTGTATTTTAAAAACTAAGGGCTGTTCTCCACAGTGCAGAGAGCATCACTGTTTTGTCCAGTCCTACTTTGGCACCTATTCCGTTAGGACTTCCTTTTTAAAATTGTGTTTACTCACCTTTAAATTTGTGATTGTCGTTTTATTTTTTTCCATTGAAATAATAAACTTTGCATTAAGGTCTTTCTCCCTGAAAAAAAGAAAAAACGAGACTTGAGTATGTAAAATAAAACATATCACAATCATCCACAGTCATATTTCCATTCAACAGGTTGCTTACCACAGTCAATTATCAAGTGAATTCATACTGATTTCATTTTTTAATTATTGTGACTAATGTTTATTTATTGCTATGCGATGTACTTGAGGTACTTGGGCTTGCCTTCAAACCCCTTCATCTAGAAACAGGGAAACCTGCTTTAGAAGTTTGACTCTGCAAGTCAATTAAGTGGTTTGTTCTTAATTTGAAGTACTCTGATCCAAAGCCCAGGGAAGTCAATTATGTGGCTCTAAGGAGCTGCGAAACCGAACGGCACAAGACAAGCCCCAGTCTCTTCCCACTACCCTAGTAGCAGCAGTTCCCAGTTACCCATATAGCCTAGGTAACAGGGACTAAATACTTAAACCACAAAACCCCGGTATTTTAAAGCATCCTCAGAAATGAGGTACCTGACATTTTTTGAGCTGTGATGCATCATGGCAGTGCAGGAGAGAGGCTCTGCTACCAAGGGAGCGTTACACAGGTTTGCTGCTTCCCAGAGCACAACGATTCCAGGAAGAAAAAAAGCCCAGCTCTGCAGCAGTGTTTTCATGCACCCGCATCTATTTCACGTCATTTGTTTCTGACTGTTTTCAAAACTGTCATAAAAAATCATTAGCTTCGTGTCTAAACTCAGCATGTATCAGTCTACTTGCTAGAGATGGGATTTCAATACAGTTAGTCATAAGGGTAATACAGGCTGCTCCTGAATGACAACCTTGAGCACAACATCTTCGTGTTACTAAAGACATGCACATGAAAAAAAGAAGAGGACGACTGCTATACACACCACACAAAACCTCGCTCCCCAGATGCTAACAGACACGCCTGTTCCAAAACCATCTGCTAAGTCACCTGGCAAACTGGTGTGCCCTACTGGTGCACAGGAAAGCAGAGGGCTTTAAAGCAATAAAGTGCTGCTTTACCACATTGCGCGGTATCTCAGCGATAACTGGATAGCCGCTTGCACCAACCAAAAATTAAAAAGAGAAACGTCTTCCGAGGAACAGGAGACCCGAGTTCAGGATTTTACAGTGACATTTTCTTCCTCGTGGTGTACCGGATCACCCAGCTCTCCGTTCCTCAGCTGACTGTGTAGCTACCCTCTATACACATTCAGTTTTCCAGTAAACATTCTAAAGAAAGGCAAAACCCATTTTAAAATATCAATACATTTATTTTCTAAGCTATTAAAATATATAATAGTAATAATTACAGTATTAATTATACAACTGAATTTAGATCTACCATACAAAAATGTCAGAGGCACACCTCAAGAGACGCCTCTTAGTCATTTCTATGTCATCCTTAACAGCTTTTAGGTCTCCCCTTAAGAGAGCAAAATGCTAAAATACTACTAAATAATAATTCTAAAATTGCGGGTGATAAACAGGGAAAAGGAGACGTTTCCAATGGTATTTTTTAGTAGGAAACAGATTTTGGCATTGCAGCAATGCTGCCTGTGGATGGCTACCATTCATCCTGCTTCCTCAACAGTCTCTACCTGTCTGTAACTGCTCAGGGAAGGTGTAAGAAGTAATGCGGTCAATTAAATGGTCTATCTTATTATGAAAAACTGTTTCAAATATAATCTGTAACCTGCTTCCTCTAGGAAGTTTGGAAGGACTCTAGGCAGGAAGAAGTTTGGGCCAGAATTACCTGAGAGAAGTGAAAAAAATTAACGAGAATCAAATGCTAAAGCTTCATTTTAATATGAGACAGCCGAGTATAATTTATTGTACCCATAAAGAGTTTGAGAGGATCCCATAAAAAACAATTGCTTGCATGATGCCAGTTATATCCAGGCACTCAAAAAAAAATCAGCAGGGGCTGAGTCCCTTTCAAAAAGTTTTGATGGCAAGTTCCACCTTAATTAAAGTTTCAGGCTGTAAAGAGCTATCTTGCAGTGTTGGGTACCCTTCTGAGAACCTTCAGGGCTAGGAGAAGCCCCTGGCAACCAGCTGCTCCTCCAGCACCCATAGGAACCACTAGCCCTACCTCAGCCACTAACCAACGCCTCTGCCCCTGCAAATTCCAGCCCCCCTCATCTCAAAGCAACCTAAAGGGGCCGGCTGCCAAAACTAGTTCACAATTAACGCTCTGATGTTTAAGAAAGCTTACTTCTCCCCAGGCCCAATCTGCCCACAGAGCAGTGTTCAGGGCCAGCAGCCAGGCTGTTCCGTGCGCCACGTGGACTTCCAGGATCACAAGGGAAGGGAACTCAGCACCCGTGATCCCATGGCCCCTAACCAAACTACAAAGGGATCAAGCAGGCAAGTTTCTTGGCACAGACACCAGGAAACACATCAGCCCAGTGCTGTTATTAATCCTCTACTGTTGCTAAATTCAGCCAGTCATCTAGCAAATAATTGCAGGGAGGACGTGAGAAAAAAACAAACAAAAAAAAGGAACAAAAAAATCAGAAAAACTACTGCAACTACTACTGACACTTTATTTTAGTATCAACAGCATCAATATTAGTACCAAGATACGCTTAAAAGAACTAGTATACTTGTCTTGTAATGAGATAACTTGACAAATGGCTTACTTTCTCTTCATCACAAGGGGTACGTGGGCTATGAAGAACTGCCCCAAACTCAAGATGATTCAGCAGCTGTATCAAAACACAGCAGCTTCACAGCAGAAGCTCCACCGTAGATATCTCTGTGTCAAGTTTCTTTCTCTCCTTCTCTTATAATCCCTGTTCATTTTCAGGGCAAACACCAGAGCAGTTTTTGCACCTCCATGGGCATCCAGTTGAAATCATAGCACAGGCAGCCAAATGTTAGCAGTATCTCCAGATTTCAAGGCAATTTCCAATGACTCCTGATCATTATGTCACCTATCCACTCCACCACAAGACTTTCTGAAGATCCTCCCACAGAAAGAAGGGAGAAGAGCAGGGAAAAGCACTGTTATCTCAAATATAAATCAAGAAGGGAAGCTTTAGAAAAATCCCTGTTACAGGCATGCAAAACGTGTTTGGTCTTTTTCCAAGTCCATCTTTAAGTTTCTTCCTTTAAGGTCCTTCAATGGCAGGTTCAATTATTTAAATAGTGACTTTTTATTAATCCATTCTGTGTTATTCAAACACTAGAGCATTTATTATAGCTTATCCCCCTAGAAAATCATGATATTATGCTTTCCATTAAATTGATACTATGGGAATCAGTTGTGACGACCATAACACCTGTCAGACGTGACTCTGAGAACTGAAAGACGACGACATGTTTCATCTGGGGGGTGGGAGGGGAAAACCAAAAAGGACAGCACAGAAAGTGCAATCAGTTTTCCCAAATAGCGTTCCAAGAGACCACTTCAGCAGACCTCCAAGGCTGCACAGACATGGACACAGGCACGACCTGAACTGCCCGAGGAGCACCTCTGCCTCAAAGTAGAAATAGGGTCTGTAAAATACACTCTTGGAAATTCACTTAACTGTAGACATCTAATGGAACGTCTACTGGAAAAGGATTATACCGAAGAGCAGATGCGCAATTTTGTTTTTCAACTCTTCAAAAACATAGTCTGAGCACTTGTAAAAGCAACTCAACCATGCTCAATGGCTTTTCTCTTCAGCAAAGTGCCTGCTACTTATTACGTTCACATTTCAGGCACAATGTTCCGCATTTCCTGGTTTATCACTCTGCTTGTATTTCTGGGGTCACAAAGTGAAAGCATGAGGGTTGCTTAATGACCAGGAGAATTCAAGGTAGATTTAACTGAAAAACAAGCACAAAGCGTGCCACAGAAAGAACGTGACACTTTCTTATAGCTTGGGAACCTACTAACTGTACATTTGCCCTGATGTCCTACTGAGTAACGCAGACCAAGAGCACTTTCCTTTGTCTGAGGAACTCTTAAAAGGGGAACATTCGATTCAACCGCATGCTTTAAAAAGTCAAACAAAAACTCTCCTGCACAAGAAATTCTTTGTTACTTTCTGTAACTACAGGAAAAGTGAAGTTGCAATCTGAAATATCACACAATTTCTCTTTCCTATCCAGATGTTTTTGTTTGGTTTTGTGGTTTTGGTTTGTTTTCTAACTTCTCCAATGCTTATCAAATAATTTTGTAGAAAGTACTTTTTTAAAATGTGATCCCATATCTAGGTGCAGTTAAGAACAGAAATCTGGTGGTCTGTATGTAAAACATCTTCACTACCCTTTGGGTTAAAGTAATTTTTTCCATAAAAATCAGGAACAATTAGTTTCTAATTAATGTTGGCTGAGACCTAAAATCAGAACAAGTCAAGCAATCTGATTTAATCACAAGATTCTGGGAATCCACTGTGGCTTGAGTCACTGGTACTACATGATTACACTGTATAAAAATCACAGTTATCTCCATAGCAGGGCAATAGCCCAGCATACGCTGAGCTCAGTGACCCCATCCTCTTGACTGATACAGCTACAAGCCCATAATCCAACGACTCAAGCCACGTTTACACCAATATAGTCTAAAAGTTAACAACTACACACCATACGTCAAGCAGCACAACTGCAATCAGATGTCCTTCGGACACGGTTGGAGAGAAGGCTCCCAGGTGGATCCTCGGAGAGCTGCCAAGGGCTGCAGCCTCCCCCTCATTCGGGAGGGCTCTGCAGACTCTTTTACAGCCACCCGTTTTCTCGGAACAACACATCCTCATCATCTCCGAGGCCTCTACCAAGCTGTCAAGTCTGGCTGACATGGGCCAACAGATTCAAAACCTGCCAGATGAGACCGGACTGGCTGGCAGACAGGCTGTTCCATCTCTCAAGTTTCACCTCAAGAAGCCAGACAAGAAAACAGCACAAAAAAATCCTGGGGACTGAAGTTAAAAGAATGAGCTTTCTATGGATACGACTGCGATTGTTTCTCACTACAAGAAAGAAACTGTGCACATACTTCGTACTTTAAGAGAGCTTTGTCGTAAGGCACGTTTTGTGTGAGCGCAAGGTTTTCTGTGATCAACGTAATCTTAAAATTTGCAGACTTACGATAGCCACGTTCCCTTTTGTGATACCGGTTTTATAAAAAGCATTGGCAAACTTCGCAAACGGTTAAAGAGATAGTTCTGCTACTCCCAGAACTTTCTACACGGTGCAGCTGAAACCAGAATAATAAACCCAGTGACAGAGAATGCAGAAACAGGGGAAATCTTTTACATCTCATGAAACAGAAATATTCCCTAAGTTTATATACTAGTACACACATATCAGTTCTTGTATGAAGGACAACCTAGATTAAATGCCTTTAGCCACAAGAATAAATTTTACAAGCAATACTGAAAGGCAGTAGTTTAACCTACAGCAGTAAGGCTCTCCTGGAAAATTAATGGACAGGTGTCCTTGTGCTGTCTTCTGTCAACTGATATCTAGCTTTTTGGAGGAAACTATGCATGCTCGTGGAAGCGCATACAGACTGGTCACTACATTAAATCATGTACCTGACCTGCTTTTTAAATTTGTATTTTTAATAATATTATAGGTAGACTTCATCTCCCAACAGATCAAATCTGGTGGGTATCCACATAAGCAAACTTTTAAATCAACGGCAACACCTAACATAAAAAAGTTATGGTATCCACACATGTCATGGTCAATGATCACATAATAACCTGAAAAATATTTAATCTTCAATTAGCAGACTACCTCGACAGCAACTTTTCCACTGCGCATGCGTAGATGGAGTGTCAGACCAGGCTCAGTAATGGTCTTACCAGGAGGAACTAGTCCTGCATAGCTAAGTTTTAAGATACCCACATGTGAACCCCCTCTTACACATTTCTGACGTCAGCCTTTAAGAAAATGTAGCAAATGCCCATCTGTGGCAGAAGCAACAGAAAATATAACCTCAGACACAACCGAGTTGATTTGAATGACAACTTGGAATGTTTTGTCACTATTATTGTACTATGAAGTTTCTCTAGGACTCCTGGATTTTAGTCCACCTGATATTTTGCTTTTAATACCTTGTTTCTTCTGATTTATTCCTTCACTCCTCCTATCCCAAGTCCTAAAGACAATATGGACTTCACCTCTTGCATACAGCAAAGTGTGATTCAAAGAAATCACATTGTTTCCCTGCAATGCACTTGTCTTTTGGGGCAGGAGGTCCCCAAACTAGAAATTCAGAAAAAAAAAATTGTGCCTGACCTCACAGATCTATTAGCCCCCCAAGCAAGCCCTAAGGCTGTTCTTCTGTCATTCTTTCCCTCTACTGAGACACATACAAGTAATCTGGACTGAATAGCAAATTACTTCAGTGCTCCCAGTACAAACACCTTTCAAATGTATAATCATGTAGAAAAACGATGGGTATACTCCAGGTTTCTGTATCTCACTATTGCTTTGTGTTTACAATATAAGCTCTTTGGAGAAGAGTCTTCATAAAGCCAATACTTGAAGTGTCTGAGTCTTCAACAATAAGAACTTCAGCCCATCAGAAATTAAGATGCTGAGTGCCATGTATGCCCTCTTTCTGTTTGATAACTCTGAAAAACCCTCTCTCAATAAATAACCCTCGCTTTGTATTCATAGCTACTGCAAAACAGAGGACTTTGCTCTTCAATTCAGTCAGCTGTTCTTACCAACAATACCTGCCTTTCAGATACTCAGACTTCTAAAAGTCTTCAAGTCCAAGAGCTCAGTTAAGTTAAAACAGCTGAGCGCTAATCCCATTTATTTCAAAACTGGCCTTAATTGCAAATAAACAAAGCCTGAGAAACCGACAGACTCACCTCTCTCACTTGGGTTCATCAGGAAAGTGATACAGAGAGACTCGTGATCTTTTTCTCTGCTGTCTCAGGGAGCTCTCAACAAAAAGCAGAGTTTGAAAGTATTTTACTGTTCACCATTTAAGTGATATAACATGCATAGGTGACCTGGCAATGTGTTTGATAATACTGAAATAAATGAATTAGGAAACGCTATTCTAAAACTAAGTTTAAGTTCAAAATGCTTAAGAATGTAAAGTTGTGGGGATTAGAAACTGTACGTGAGGCCAGTTTAATTACATTGCCCACACACGCCCACGCTGCCACTGGTCTTTGTTCTTCAATGCTAGGGACGGGGACAGAAGGAACAAGGTAGCAATTGTGACAAATTCCACAGGCTTGAAAAACTTCTGAAGCATTTGCATTAAAGCACAAAGAAGGACAGAAAAATAAACACATGTAAACAGAGGCTATATGTGGGCTTCTTGATCTCTGATGGTTTATACAAGACTAAGCGTCAGTCCCAGCCATTAACTCTTCAGTTAACGGGAACCCAGTATTCTGCTGAAACTCCTCCGAGCTCCTCCTGCAGCAGGCAAGTCTGCTCCAGTTCTGCTGCTCACCCACACAAGGAAAAAGCTCGCACTTGGGACTCTCCCTCTCTGATACATCTCGCTTGATACACGGAAACAGCAAGCTCTCATTTTAAAGACTGCAGGCCCCATTTATTCTCCCTCCTGCATATAAAGCTGTGCAAAAACCACTGCAGAGGGGGTCAGAGGTAGAACAGCAAGCGTAGGAGCTACTCAGAGTCACCCAGGCCTAGTCTCACCTTCCCATTCAAGCAAGATCATTTCCTGAAATGACTTTCTTCAAAGGAATCGGCTCTTCCCAACTGCCTGGGCTTTCATTCCCCTCGGGAGACTCTTCCACAACCCGCACTATCTCATTAGCAGTAATTTCTTAGATACTGTTTAAGCTGATCCATTATTAGCTTCATTCCATTCCTCCCAAGATATTATGAAGGAGCCCTAACGAAGCATTTAATTCCTCTTTTCAACATTTAAGCCCTGCAAATATTTCGAGATTTGCATCTCCTAATCTATTCCAGCAGTCCTAACACACAGAGTACACACGTAGCTCGGTACTTTTTGAATTGACAATTCCCATCATTTTTGTTGATCTTTTCCAACATAATTCAGACAATGAGGTTCCAGAAATAAGACTTTACGAGATATTGACCCGGAGGCTTGCTGGGGGAAGCACCAACCACAGCTTCAGTGTTGGGCTCTGCAATACGTTTGCAAATCAGAACTGCACTGTGATTGTAGCACATTCCCAAACTGAAATTCATCACTTCTTAGAAGAAAAACTTCAAAGACTAACCAGAGAGAAAAAGGGCATAGAAAGAAGAGGAAAAGAAGCCACTGATGTTCAAAGACCACGTACTTCAGCATAAGTGAGAAACTAGAGAAACACACCACCCGGGAGTGCTGGCATTGCCTATTGCTCGCACCCCTAAGCTTCAGCGCTGCTGACATTTGCTATTGTGGAAAAGGCTAAGGAGAGTACAACAAGTTTTTCTAGAATATCCTGACCTGTGGCATCCAAATTCCCAGCCAACTACCATCCTTGGTGTTGGTTTCTCTATTTGGCTTTAACTTCCTATTTTAGCAAAGCCCATATTCACATTAGACCCTGCTCCTTAACACAGCTGACCAATACTGCATTTTACCACCCCTTAGGAAACACATGGCTAGACCATTCGCAACTTAAAGCTTCTGGAGAGCGACTGTTCTGCTTTACACTTGCAATACTCTCCTTAAACTACTGAGTAAAATAACCTCGGTGGTTTTCCCCCCACCTCATGGCTGCTGCTTCTTCCACTCCTACATAACCAGGCTTGAACTATTTATCCACTACTTATTATCCCTATGCCAAAAAAAAACACTTCAAACTTAAAAACCAACCATCTCCCGTGCTACTATATAAAATTTCCATCACTTCTTACTTATTCTTGCCACTGACAACCAAGACCTTTCTGTAAGCCCACTAGGCTCTTCTCTATTTTCTTTGTTTTCTAGTCCTTACAAGTTTGAGTCAATGCTTTGCTGCGAGCAAGCTGTCGCTTCTGCTTCATTTGCTTCAACGAGAAGTTCTCCAGCCTTTCCTCAATTTTTAAATGGTCTGCTTACAGCCTTATAACACAGCTTACTACATCACTTTCTCAAATATATGATCCACATAGATACCATTTAGATAGCACACCTATGTTTCCTAGCAAACACTGCTAGCTCAATTGCATCTTCATTCTAGAACTACAGACAGCAATAACAGCCATGAACTATCGTCACCAAGACTTTTATAATCTTTGAGGGCATTTTTCCATGTACGTAGTTACAAATGTTTATGTCAAAATTTATTGTTGGTACCCATGCTTGAAGGACGTATGTTCTTGCCACGTTTAACAAGCAAAGCCTTCCCCAGCCCTAGTCAAGTACCACCAAAGCCAGGAACCGACAGCCCCTTCAGAACAGGCACACCTGTGTGTCCTACCTACCTCGCCCTTCCTCGCTCCGACTCCTACACCTTAAACATGGGGCCACACAAGGGTCATTTCATTGCACCTACAGGGACACACAGATCAGATTCTACACTTCTTTCTCACAACCGAAGAAGTACTGGATTTTTGTGCTCTCTCATGTCTGGCAGCCTCCCTGTGCTGAGCTGCCACGGCCAAATGAACGAAGCAGCCCGCTGCTCTTAGCCCCACCTGAAAACCCAGCCATACCCACCGGGTATCTGCCAAGCATAACCCACCCGCTAAGCGCATCTTCACTCAGGTCAGGTCAAAGGTATTGATTATTAAGGAGAGAGGACGTGTACGTCGTCATGCTGATGCTCACTCCTCATGTCCTGCCTGTACTAGGGAACCTGTCCTGAGAAGGTGTGCATGACCATTGTCGAATAAAACTCGTCCTACTGTTCGCTCCTTTTGAAGAGGTGAGAGATAATAAATAGAAAATAAAACTATTTCTTAATGTACCTTACAAAACTAAAACCACTTTTCATTTCAGACTTCAAGTGCTCTTAGCATCAACTTTACGTGATCCAAGAACTCAGATCAGAGTCTACACCTTCTGCGCCGATCCAATGCTAACGACAGAAGTAGCACACTGATGAAGGTCCTTATATGTACATGTATGCATAGCTCACTGCCAGGGAGAGAAGTCTCTCTACTCTCAACGCTTTTCCGAAGGGAAAAAATCTGCTGGAGGTCCTTAAATGGGTTCAAGGTTTTGGACACAGAATATGGCAAGGTAAAAAAGTCACATTCAGAACAGATAGTTTATCTTGCCAACTCGGCATCAAAGCAGATTTTTATTGGATTCAGACTCACCCACAGATAAAGGCAGAGGCAAGAGAGAGGTACACTCACCCCAGGCACACCAGAGCCTCACCTATCCTTACTGATCTTTCCACTTCTTTTTTATAGGAGTGAAATTGTACATGATCATAAATCAAATCACAAGCACCATTATTAAAACGGAAGCTCAAAGAGTTAACAAGAAATAGCAAACTCAGCTTGCTGATAAATGGCTTATCCTCATCGGTACTGTAGTTCCAAAAGTGACAGTATTGCAACACTTGGCCATATTTAAGCTCTGAGTTATGTTTCTGCTATCACTCTGGATGCCCCTTAAGAGCAACAACCAACAATCAGTGCTCAAACAGACGCAGCAAAAATTTCACCATGCACTTCAGAGACAAATATGATACTTAACTAGGGGTGTCCTTGCTTGTAATCACTCCATCTTTTCTCACTCTACCGGTGCTACACTGATGTTACACACGTTTTGTCAAAACACTCTATCTTTATAAATTCATGCAAATGAAAAATATACACAGTAGCCTATATTTTAGACACAGCGATTCATCATGAGACACCAATCATTCCCCTCTTCCCTGCATTGGAAAGTCTGTAATATATTCTCCATGTATGTCTTTTGCTTCTCTTCTCAATTCCAGAAAGCATGGGTAGTTAATTATAACTTTTATACTCCCAGTAAGCTTGTATCTAAATCACTCGTAAACATTCAGAATGGAAATTAAGATTTCAGCTGGCTCTTCGCTGTTTACTTGTTTATCTCTTTTTGCTGCTACAAAAACACCCTAGTCACATGCTCCTTGTAAAATGAAACAGCTTATTTTGTATCTCTGTCCTCTGCATTGCTATATCAATTTGAGCTGTTGAAAACTCTGCTATTGATACTAAGGCTGGGATTGTGCAAGCAGCTATTTTTAAAGATAATATAACATCGGTCCTAAATTTCCCAAGGTACTCTGACTCCAGCTCTGCAAGCAGAGGCGTTACTTAGACTTACAAGCATAATCGAGAGGTGCAATAACGTAAAACCAAGAGGGCTAGCCTTACATCTAATGAATAATCACACGGAATGCATTTGTGGATTAAAGTATCGGCATCAGCACAGCTTTTAATCCAAACAAATCCCAGAGTCACACAAAAGCCTTCTCTAAGCAATAAAACATATTTTCTCTGTCTCCTCACTATCAAACATAAAAGCTGTTAACCTTCATGTGGTAATTGTGAACGACTGTATAACCACGTAAAGCACTACAGCCACCGACACGCATTTCTGCCATCCCCATCAGTCACTTCTGTTTGGAGAACAAATCTAAGGAGTACGTACGTGCAGGGTTAAAAATCAATCATTTAAAAATTAAATCGGATGGGAATTTCTATTTAATTATATTGGAAATAAGAACAGAGCTGTGGGAAAGTCTGCACATCTCATTTAAATAAACATTTTAAAACACCGAGAGCACTGGATAAGCAGAGGGAAGAAGAACTTACTGCAGTGCAAACCCACATTCTGATGTCAGCTGCAGCTTCTGCAGGTAAGGACAGCAGATGATGCTTGCTCAGTTTGTTCAACCAGTTAAATACAATAATTAGTTTATGCAAATGTAAGAAATAGATTTAAAGGGTTAAAAATCAGAAAAAGCTTGTTTTCCTCTATTACTTCATGACTTAAAAGCCAAATAGAACAGAGCTATCAGTGTAAGAAATTGAGGGGCACAAGAATTAGTGATAGTATCTGAAAGAATCAAGTTGGTATTTCCTTTATCAAATATCAAAATATTTTTTCTTATTTAGCATACTTTAGATGGTTTCATTTAACTCACAAAAAAAGTATAAAAGTGGTTTTCCTGAACACTAATTGAATTCCAGTTGTCATGCAGAGAAAATGTGACATAAAATGGAAGTAAGAAAAGATTACCCCCTCATTCTTAAAAGACTCTGAACAGATGAACATAAAGCAATGTATTTATCTGACCTGTGCAGATGCAGTGCCTAATACAAAACAGAGAGCCAGAAGTAGGGTAGGCTTAACAGGATCCCAAGTATCTCACACTATGCATAAGACAGCGACTAGTAACCGGTAACTCAAAGTCGTTTGTTCAGTAAGTGAACAGAAGAGTGCCTCGAAGCCGATTACCCTTCTCTATAATCCCATCATTTTGCCCAGGAAATGGCCATTCTGAGGAACGACAGGATCTTGACAAGAAACTGCATTTTGTGGGACCAGATATGAGATATAAGACAGCGACTAGTAACCGGTAACTCAAAGTCGTTTGTTCAGTAAGTGAACAGAAGAGTGCCTCGAAGCCGATTACCCTTCTCTATAATCCCATCATTTTGCCCAAATGGCCATTCTGAGGAACGACAGGATCTTGACAAGAAACTGCATTTTGTGGGACCAGATATGAGATTCTCCAGTCAAGTCCTCCAAATTACAAGACAATAAAGGAATGCTTCTAGTCACTGTTTTGGAAAATGAGCCTTAGAAATAATGGTGACCAAAACCATTAACTTGCCAGTGCACAATACATCAACCACCCAACCTCATCTCCCTGCAGATTTCTACTCAATGAAGAAAATCTTGTCTTCTGCCAGCTGGCAGGGTTTTAGCCACTTTACAGAAACATTAAAATAGAAGCACAGACCAAAAGGCTGTCACTGCAATTCAGTATTGAATGAGGGAAACCAAAGGATAGCGACACCAAGTAACTATCTTTCTAAGCTCACACTCTCAACTGGTTTCAAAGCAGTAACTGTAAAGGCATTAGACATCATTTTTATTATGTTATCCAGAGATATAGTAAAAAACCTCTAGCGTAACCTCTGTGTAACACACTTTGGTATGTTAACTACCTTAAAAACAGTCAAGAGCTTTGACACCAGCACCGAAATGAACAATTTCCTTCCAGGTCAAGTCAGAGAACGAGAAGACTAAAAATAAATCACAGCAGAAGGAAAAAAAAAGTTTGTCATCTGAGCAATGGAAGAGCAAGTAATCCTTAAACAACAACCCCCTCCCTATCACATGATTCATTCCAAGATCCATGTTCATGACTTATTACACAATTAGCAGTGCTATGACACCACACAGTGCAACTGCTCCATAATGCAGGAGTCTTACCAATAACCATTCATTAACTCTGTCTTCTCTAATTAAAAATGACTCATGAAATAAGCTGCATTATATGATTAAGTTTCGAACAAACCAAAGCACATTTAGAGACACACACAAAATTAAATTTAACTCTATACAGTAACATGTCAAAGATTTTGAAAGAGAGTGCTGCAGAATGAATAGCCGATTGGAAAGTTCTTTTGAACAGGCAGGAAGGCCTTTTCTCTGCAAAATACTGCGGCGAGCCATGAAGGGGAAGGGAGCACGGATGACATAAGACATGCACAAGGGAAACCCATACAAGCAAAATACAATTACCGCTTCTGGGTTATGCTTCACCATACCTTCACTATCGCAATAGGAAAAGCTATTGGATCCTCTAAGGCTGTTTTACAATACACAGCACACGAGCCCAGCACAGACTGAAGGAGAGGAGCACCACCGACCCCAGCACTGCTCCTGCTGCGGTGCTGGGTGCCGCACCCAACAGCAACCGTGTCTCTGAAAAAACCAAGACTTGGAAGCAACATCCCATGACACTGAAACCAGCTTCCTGATAACATTTTATAAACATCAAGCACCATCCCATAAACAGCAAGGTTTTAACAACTTGAACAGAAAGGCTCTTCACAGTTTGCTTATTTCCATAGTCAGACACTTAGCAGTTTCCAGAACAAGTTTATTCACAGCCTACTCACTGCCACTCTATATGCTGTGTCAACAACCATTTTCTTGGCTTGTCTCTTTGACCACACTGTGCCTCTGTCTGCCCTGCTCTTTTCCATTGTATCACAAACAATTTTCATCATTTCCTAGGTATGCTCTGATCAGCCCCATCCATGTTATCCTCCCATGTGCAATACAGATGCCAGGTCCAGAGGCATTGTCTGTGATATTCTTTTACCACAACACTTGCAAGCTTGCACCCATACTTTATCAGCTGGTGTTTCCACTGCCTGTCACAACTACCAGCCCTTTTCTCTTCTGCCATATGCTTTCCACTTCCCTCTCTCTTCTGTTCCGTAGCAGATCACAGCTCTAGTCCACAAACAAAACTTCCCTGTGCTACCAAAACACTACAAATAACAAGTCTTATCAAAAGTTTAAAAACCTATGCTACCTGTTTTCAGAGATTCTCAAAGGAAATGTGAAGCGTATATATAGAATAATTTTAAAAATTTGTCAGAACCATATGGTTAAACTTGGGGGGAGGTAGCAGGGGGAAGCAGGAGGGTGTGACAAGGTTATTCACCAACCCTGACCTCTAACCACTCTGCTCCAAACTGCCTGAACTACTTTAAACCAACCTCCACTATTTGCTCCCTCCTACCTTCATCAATTTTATTTTCATAAGGTTTGTTTTTTCCCCCCACTGAAAATGACAAGATATCGATTGACTTTCAGAACCTGGCAAATTTTTTTTTTTTAAATACCTGAATGAGTTCAAGTGAAAGGAATGATGGGAGCCTGATTGGCTGCCTATGCTTTTAAAATACTTTTCCTTTTAACTGGCTACATCATTCCAGAACAAGGGAAGAGTAAGAGCACTGCCAGTAGAATCTGATCATTTTCTACTTGTGGCTCTTAAGTCATTATCATTAAAAATTAACTCTATCGTGCATATTGTGCACTTATTTTGCCAAAGAAAATAGTGTTTATTTCCTGGACACATGTCAGGAAGCGGGTGATAAACTCCTGTCAATACAGTAAATGGGGCAGACTGGCTCTTCTATACCTTCAGCTTAAGTAGCCTTTACCGTAATGGCTCCTCCACAAAAGCCGGTGTTACAAACGAACTGGACAGCAATCTCTCTCTTTCAAGCAGGTAGAAAGGGTTGCAGTTTCTAGACGAAGTCGCTTTCTTCCACATTTTCGAAGCCTGGCTGTACACCCTTGGCAGCCCCTTGCCTCTCAATAGTTTCCTATCTTCACCCAAAGTAACCTTTTCGTCACGGTAAAAGGATTAGACACACCAATGCTTGAAAGCACGACAGACTGAACTTTCCAGGAAAGGCCCCGCACCTCCCAG